>NW_021962916.1:0-34719 GCF_901765095.1 Microcaecilia unicolor | reverse complement strand
AAATGTCGTTAAAATCATCCATAGTACCTGAAGATTGGAGGGTGGCCAATTGTCATCCTGTTGCCTACTCGAAAGTGTAGGCCGAAGAATACCGTGTCCAGAGTTCTGCTTGCTGAAATGCAAGTAGATTTCATTCCCAGCACCGCTTGCTGAAAATGCAAGCCAAATTCAAGGTTGGTCTTTCTCTTGGCTCCCCTCTGCCTGAGAGCCCTGTCTCACGCCCCTTTACTCTCAGGGTGAGGGAGATACAATCCAAAGTTCCTTTGGTACTGGCTGGGAAGAAACCTCCATGGGTCCAGTTTCTCCAGCTCCTGGCCTCTTTCTTTGAAACTTCCAGAGTCTTTTGTAAGCTTTACAAGGTCCTCATATAATTCGGCCATGCAAGTTGCATGCAAATGAGTCCAGTCTCTTCCAGCTCTCAGATGTTCAGCTTTATACCTCTTCCTCCTCCCAGGAGTCATTTGACTGTTCCCAGAGGGTTAGCCCGACCCATGCCACCTCCCACGTAGTCTCCTCTACCTGACTACAACCACCCCATTCAAGGCTCCCAGATGCCCCCTAAATGTAATAGTGGGAGAGACCCAAGTTGACCCAAAACGTCATAGGATAGGAGGCAATGTCCTTCTGTCGATTAGGAGTTATTTATTGGACAGAAAACAAAGGGTAGGGTTAAATGGCTATTTTCTCAAGGGAGAAGGATGAATAGTGGATTGCCACAGGGATATGTACTGGGACCGGTGCTATTTAACATATTTATAAATGATCTGGAAAACGAAATGATGAGTGTGGTGATTAAATTTGCAGATGACACAAAACTATTTAAAGCTGTCAAAACACATGTGGATTGTAAAGAATTATAGGAAGACTTTAGGAAACTGGAAGACTGGGCATCCAAATGGCAGATGAAATTAATGTGGACAAATGCAAAGTGATGCATATTGGGAAGAATAATCCGAATCATAGTTATCTGATGATAGGGTCCACTTTAGAGTCAGCACTCAAGAAGAAGACCTAGGTGTCATTGTAGACAATATGCTGAAATCTTTTGCCCAGTGTGCGGCAGTCGCTAAAAAGTAAACAGGATGCTAGGAATTATTAGGAGAGGGATACAAAATAAGACCAAGAATATTATAATGCCTCTGTATTACTCATGGTGCGACCTCACCTTGAGTATTGCGTTCAATTCTGGTCACTATATCTCAAAAAAGATATAGCGGTATTAGAAAAGGTTCAAAGGAGAGCAACCAAAACGATGAGATGTAACTTCTCCCATATGATGAAAGACTTAGGGCTTTTCATCTTGGAAAAGAGATGGCAGAGGGGAGATATGATTGAGGTCTGTACAGTCTTGAGTGGTGTGGAACGGTTAGAAGTGAATTGATTTTTCACTCTTTCAAAAGGTACAAGATTAGGGGACACTCAATGAAATCACTTGGAAATATTTTTAAAGCAAATGGGTTGAAATATTTTTTTAGTCAAAGAATAGTTAAGCTCTGGAACTCGCTGCCAGAGGATATGGTAACGGCGGTTAGCGTATCTGGATTTTAAAAAGATTTGGACAAGTTTCTGGAGGAAAAGTCCATAGTCTGTGATGGAGATGGGCATGGGAAGCCACTGCTTGCCCCGGGATTGATAACATGGAATGTTGATACTAATTGGGTTTCTGCCAGGTACTTGTGACCTGGATTGGCCACTGTTGGAAACAGGATACTGGGCTAGATGGATCATTGGTCTGACCCAGTATGGCTATTCTTATGTTCATAATGTCAGTGCATATTTTATAAAGCACTGGAAAGGGGTAAACCCGTTAAAATAAAGTAGAGCTGGTGCTGGGAGAGACTATGGAGGACAGCCCTTGATGCAGCTCGGTGCAGAGCAAAACAAGCATGTCGGGGAGTTGAACCCCTTGGTCTGATTGCAAAATAAAAGATAAGTAATATAAGTAATTTAATTGATAAGAGAACAGTAAAAAAGTTTAAAAAATTAAGGAAACCGGGTGAACCGATGAAGAAGTGGGCGCTAGTTGCATTGCTAGATTTACATCTTTGGCAGTGAGCGCCGCTGAGGTTGCTTGAAAAATATGAAAACTGTCAATATATGTTTAAAAATTTTTTATATGTTTGATACATGTTTGAGAGTAAGAAAACCTAAAAACAGTTTAAAATGAAGACTTTGCTCTAAATGAATCACTGCTGGATCCAATTTAACTGGGATAGTTGTTGGACTTATATGGGACTGGCGTGTAGATTTTGAAAATAGCCACGATCTGGTATTTTATAAAGCATGCATGTAAATCATGAATCTGCCCCTGAGCATGCCAAACATGCAAGTAATATGTGCATTATGCTGCTTTTAAAGGGACAAGAATTGTAGTAAAGTGGCCCTCTCACCCACCCTTCCCCTGTAGTACCCCTGATTTCTTCCCCCCACCTCCCCGGTTAGGGGCTCTCGGGCCTACCTGAACCAACCCTCTGTGGTCACATCAAATGCAGTAGTAGTGAAAAAAGTAAACTAATGTCTATGAAAAGAGAAGTTAGTGCTCTATTCTTAATCTAGGGAGAGATCAGTCCTTGACAGATTACTCTCGCATCCCACTCATGTTTTATACTGTGAGTAGCTCTGTTGTTCCTACCATGTATTAGTGGAGCTACTTCCCACATTGCACCTGTCCTGTTTAAATGAAAGATTTCATTTCAAATTCATCAGCATTAAATTGTCTTCAGAAGGATTCACTGTTGCCCGTAATTTGTTTTTTATGTATTTCTAAGCAACCTTCAACAATAAAAGATTTTAAAATAGTATCAGTATTATTAAGATACAGTTGTTTTATAAATAAAACATGGCATTTTAGATAAATTACTGGAGGGAGACCAGTTATGATCTTCCTTCTGCAGTTGGACATGTTTTTCTCCTCTGTTGTTGTTATTGTCAAATGGCTGTCCTTGAAGGGGCAGCTTGTTTTACCATAGCAAACCTACACACTGGCTCCTGGAGATGAGAACTCTCATAAATATACATTCTCTGTTGTGTATGTATGGGCTTATCTTGGAATTAATTCAAAATGCTTAGCATCCTGTTGTTAAGTGTTTGAGGTTAAGTTCATTTATCATGTTCTTGTTTTATCTTTTAACAAAATTCCTCAGATTTTGACATGGCCATTTCCTCATGCTTCTTTGGACTTCAGCTCACTCAGGACTGGGATCTCATATGATGAATAATTGTCATTGCATTTTAGAGAATATTTATGTTGGACTCTGCTTAGAGAGCATTTTGGTGTTAAGTATAATTAACTACCTCAGGCTCCCCCCTCCCTATTTTAAATCCTTTCTTAGCACAGACATTGCAGCATCAGTGCTTAGCAGAACTCCTTCCAGAACTTTGCAGTCTGACCATTAGGTGACACCATTGTGCAATGACTACTACTACTTATCATTTCTATAGCGCTACTAGACGTACGCAGTGCTGAACACTTGAACATGAAGAGACAGTCCTGCTCAACAGAGCTTACAATCTAATTAGGACAGACAAACAAGAGATAAGGGAATATTAAAGTCAGGATGATAAAATAAGGGTTCTGAACAAGAGTTAGGAGTTAAAAGCAGCATCAAAAAGGTGGGCTTTTAGCTTAGATTTGAAGACGGCCAGAGATGGAGCTTGACGGACGGCTCAGGAAGTCTATTCCAGGCATAAGGAATGGAGTTAGCAGTGGAGGAGAAGGGTGCAGATAAGAGAGATTTACCCAGTGAACGAGAGTTCCCAGGGAGGAATGTAGGGAGGGATGAGAGTGGAGAGGTACTGAGGAGCTGCAGAGTGAATGCACTTATAGGTCAATAAGACTCTGACTTTTCCCCAGTATTCTCAGCTATGGCTGGCACAGGGTATGGAAAACCTGAGCTGGGGATCATGACCATGTGTAGCATAGCCACTGGGGCTAGCCTTAAGTATACTGATAACCTACTGGTTTCTACTGTAACAATTTGGGGAAGTGTGTGCTTCCAGCTAAACTAACCTATTATAAGGAAGTCATGGTTCCTGGTTCTCTCTGGGGGGCCCTTTTACTAAGCTGTGGTAAGGTGTGCCAAATTGACCCTACCACTGGGGTAGCACTGGCACCCGGCGGTAGATCCAAAGATGGTGCCCTCAGTTTCTCATGGTAGAAAATAATTTTCTATTTTGGCAGTAATCAGCAGCACGGCCACATTACCGCACGCTGCCTGATTACCGCACGAGTAGCAGTAAGGTCTGAAGCAGTAAATAGCCGAGCTGTTCTTTTAATATTGGTGCATGACCATTTACCCCATTTTTTTTTTTAAAAGGCCTTTTTACCCACCGTGGAAAAAAAATGGCCCAGTGTGCACCAATTTCACACACCCAAAACTAGCTCAGGCCATTTTTTCCACAGCTTAGTAAAAGGGGCCCCTCTGTGATTTATGCTTTGGATCACATCTTCTCTTTCCTCTTTATGAATGGCCCTGCAATTCAAGCACATCAGTTGGAAGATTCCTCCCCAGCCTGACAGATTTGGCTAAAATTGGCAAGAGTGTTGGCATCTTAGTCAGCGATCCTTGTGCCAAATTGTAGTCAAATCCATTAACAGAGGGAGCCTTTGACACATATGTGCAGGTAGAGCCGTACTGATGGAATGTGGCTAAAACATTAGTGTGGTTATGAATCTTTTTCTCTCTCGGTCTCCTCTCCAGTTCCTTTTCAATTAAAAATCGTGCAGGTCTTTTTTTTTTTTCACTGTTTTATTTTCCCAATTACACAGTTGTTGCCTTACAGTTGCTCCTTTTTTTTTTCAGTCCACCTTTATTTCATTTGTTTTGCCCATATAGGCTGCAGTGAGTACAGATGTGGTGAGTGAAATGTTACTGAACGATGTGCTAGAAGACACCGCTCGAGAACTCTGGAACATGGAACGCTACAAGAAGTTGCACAGTGAGGCTATTTCCATGCAGGAAAGCCCAAATTTGGAGATAATGATGCAAAGGCTGGAAGAAATAGAAGTAAGCATATTAAATTCCAGTGTCTTGAGACCTGCCTGCTGTCATATGAAATGTCTCATGAAAATCCAAAGAAAACCTTAACTTGTATTGCTCAAGACAGAGAATAGATCATGAATTAAATTAGAATAAGGAACATGCTTCCAATCTGTTATGGTCCCTCCCTAAAATATAAAGGAATAATCTCTAAGCTTTACTAATTCCTGCTGCTCTCAGGGTCCCAAACAGTTTCAAAATTTGAAATCTAGGTGGAGTTTGGGTGTGGATCTCCAGTGAGAAGTAGTTGATAGTAAAAAAGAATCCTCTCAATGCCTGGATTTAGGGAAGTGTTTTACAATGTATTGGTTGGTCTTCCCTCAGTACTGGTGTAAATGTGATATGAGAGAGAAAAGCAAGTATTTCACGGATTTACTTGAAAATTTGCCATTCCTTTACTAGAACACAGCTTGGAGTTGTTCGAAGTTAAAACAGTGTGCAGGCCGTTTCACAGTCTCATTTTTAGTTTCAAAAGATAGCGAATGTTTCTTTCTTTGGAAATCTGTCCTTTACAGTGAAGGACCATTATTCAGATGTATTGCTTGTTTGGAAACCTTTTTTATGGTGGTAATTGATAGGGGTGGAATATCTTGTGCTCTTGCTTGTATTATGTTAATGGTGTAATGGTTGTTAGTATAGATGGCTAGTGTATTGCATAAGCGCTGCTTTGTCAATCGTGGCTTCAGTGTAAACATTTGGGGGTAATTCTGTAAGGGTCGTGCAAATTAGGTGTTGAGCACGAGTTCTACAACAATATCTGGGTGCCCAGACGCCATTATAGAATACAGCTTAAGTTGACATTTGCACACAAAAATTTAAGTGCTGTCACTTATGCAATGTAAAAGGCAGGTGTAAATGTTAGTACATAAATGTTGCTCTTTAGCATGTAACTTGTATTCTATAAGTTATGCGCCTGTGTGGGTCCTGCCCATGCTCCACCTACATGTATGCACCCTTGTAGTTGCGCCTTATGTAGGTTGTGTACTAAACTTATAGAATTCTACTTAGCGCTCAACTGTCACTTACACATTGCAAACATAGTATTCTATAATGTTAGTGCTTTAAAGTAAGCACCATTTGCACACTAATGGGGGGGGGGGGAGGAATTTTATAATTGGTGCTCAAAATTTGCTGCTGGATACACCTGCTGAAACCTGGTGTAAATGCTGGCACCCAAGTGCTGAGGCAGTATTCTGTAACTACACGTGCAACTTTTCAGAACGTCCAGGACCGTGCCCCCTTTTGAGTTACGCACTAGTAATTAGGCACCGTGCCTTAAAGAATAGTGTGCTGCCAGGTGCACATGCAAATTTTAGTGGATAAGTACATAAGTATTACTATACTGGGACAGACCAAAGGTCCATCAAGCACAGCATCCTGTTTCCAACAGTGGGCAATCCAGGTCACAAATACCTGGCAAGATCCCCAAAAAAGTACAAAACATTTTATGCTGCTTGTCCCAGAAATATTTTCCCCAAGTCCAATTTAATAAATCTATGGACTTTTCCTTTAGGAAGCCGTTGAAACCTTTTTTAAACTCTGCTAAGCTAACCGCCTTTACCACATTTTCTGACAACAAATTCCAGAGTTGAATTACACGTTGAGTGAAGAAAAACTTTCTCCGATTCGTTTTAAATTTACTACTTTGTATCTTCATCGCATGCCCCTAGTCCTAGTATTTTTGGAAAGCATAAACAGACATTCATATCTACCCGTTTCACTCTACTCATTATTTTATAGACTTCTATAATATCTCCCCTCAGCTGTTTTTCTCCAAGCTGAAGAGCCCCACGCTTTAGCCTTTCCTCATAGGGAAGTCGTCCCATCCCCTTTATCATTTTTGTCGCCCTTCTCTGCACCTTTTCTAATTCCACTATATCTTTTTTGAGATGCGGTGACCAGAATTGACCACAATATTCGAGGTGCGGTCGCACCATGGAGCGATACAAAGGCATTATAACATCCCTATTTTTGTTTTCCATTCCTTTCCTAATAATACCTAACATTCTATTTGCTTTCTTAGCCGCCGCAGCACACTGGCAGAAGGTTTCAACGTATCATCAACGACGACACCTAGATCCCTTTCTTTGTCGGTGACTCCTAACCTGGAACCTTGCTTGACGTAGCTATAATTCGGGTTCCTCTTTCCCACATGCATCACTTTGCACTTGCTCACATTGAATGTCATCTGCCATTTAGACACCCAGTCTTGTAATTTTTCAAAATCCTCCTGTGATTTAACGACTTTGAATAACTTTGTGTCATCTGCAAATTTAATTACCTCACTAGTTACTCCCATCTTTAGGTCATTTATAGATATGTTAACAAGCAGCGGTCCCAGCACAGACCCCTGGGGAACCCCACTAACTACCCTTCTCCATTGTGAATACTGACCATTTAACACTACTCTCTGTTTCTATCTTTTAACCAGTTTTTAATCCACAATAGAACAGTACCTCCTAACCCATGACTCTAATTTCCTCTGGAGTCTTTCATGAGGTACTTTGTCAAATGCCTTCTGAAAATCCAGATACACAATATCAACCGGCTCACCTTTATCCACATGTATGTTCACCCCTTCAAAGAAATGTAATAGATTGGTGAGGCAAGATTTCCCTTCACTAAATTCATGTTGGCTTTGTCTCATTAGTCCATGCTTTTGAATATGGTCTGTAATTTTGTTCTATATAATAGTCTCTACCATTTTGCCCGGCACCGACGTAAGACTCACCAGTCTATAATTTCCCGGATCTCCCTTTGGAACCTTTTTAAAAATCAGCGTTACATTGGCCACCCTCCAATCTTCCGGTACCACACCAGATTTTAAGGATACATTACATATTATTACTAACATAGTTCCGCAAGTTCATTTTTCAGTTCTATCAGTACTCTGGGATGAATACCATCCGGTCCAGAAGATTTGCTACTCTTCAATTTGTCAAATTGCCCCATTACATCCTCTAGGTCTATAAAGATTTCATTCAGTTTCTCCGACTTGCCAGCTTTGAATACCATTTCAGGCACTGGTATCTCTCCCAAATTCTCCTCAGTGAAGACCGAAGCAAAGAATTCATTTAATCTCTCCGCTGGCTTTGTCTTCCCTGATCGCCCCTTTTACCCCTCGGTCATCTAGCAGTCCAACTGATTCTTTCGCCAGCTTCCTGTTTTAATACATCTAAAAAATAATTTTACTATGTGTTTTTGCCTCCAACGCAATCTTTTTTCGAAGTTCCTCTTTGCCTTCCTTATCAGTGCTTTGCATTTGACTTGACATTCCTTATGCTGTTTCTTATTATGTTCAGTTGGTTCGTTCTTCCATTTTCTGAAGGATTTTCTTTTAGCTCTAATAGCTTCCTTCACCTCACTTTTTAACCATGCCGGCTGTCTTTGATCTTACGTCCTCCTTTTTAATACACGTAATATGTTTGGCCTGGACTTCCAGGATGGTGTTTTTGAACAGCATCCATGCCTGATGTAAAGTTTTGACCCTCACAGACGTTTCTCTAAGTTTTTTTCACGTTCTTCTCATTTTATCATAATCTCCTGTTTTGAAGTTAAACTCTAACCTATTGGATTTCCTGTGTACTTACTTCAAAGATAATATCAAATTTGATCATATTATGATCACTGTTATCAAGCAGCCCAGCACCATTACCTCCTGCACCAGATCATGCACTCCACTAAGGACTAAGTCTAGAATTTTTCCTTCTCTCGTTGGCCCCTGTACCAGCTGCTCCATAAAGCAGTCCTTGATTTCGTCAAGGAATTTTACCTCCCTAGCATCCCCCATGTTACATTACCCAGTCAATATCGGGGTAATTGAAATAACCCATTATTATTGTGTTGCCCAATTTGTTTGCGTCCCTAATTTCCTTTAACATTTCTGCATCCGTCTGTTCATCCTGGTTAGGTGGATGGTAGTACACTCATATCACTATCCTTTTCCCCTTTACACATGGAATTTCAATCCATAGTGATTCCAAGAAGTGTTTTGTTTCCTTCAGAATTTTCAATCTATTTGATTCAAGGCTCTTGTTAATATACAATGCTACCCCTCCACCAATTCGATCCACCCTATCACTACAATATAATTTGTACCCGTTATGACAGTTTCCCACTGGTTATCCTCCTTCCACCGGTCTCAGAGATGCCTACTAGATCCTGCAGTGCCTGCTAGAGGCTATGTGTTAATGCTGTGGAACAAAGTTAAAGTTTTAAAACTAAGGGGATCAATAGAAATCAAACAAAATAAAACATGGAAAAGAAAATAAGATGATACCTTTTTATTGGACATAACTTAATGCATTTCTTGATTAGCTTTCGAAGGTTGCCCACGGCTACCACACTCCTCTACTTAAAACTAAGGGGGAAAGACTATAGAGATTAGTTGATAAAATTTGCTTTTTTCTATCTTATTCTGCCTATCAGTAACCTACAATTCCTCCTTTAAACCCCAATCCTTACGTTCCCAAAGCATAAAGCAAAATAGTGTTCACTTACCAGAGAAATGTCCTCTTCTCTCATAACTTCTCAGAAGGATTCTACTTGTACATTTTTCCTAACATATTGTATGTTGCACATCTCCTGATTCAGTGCTGCATAGAGTCACAAGAACTATTTTCTTCCTCTATCTCCATCGCTGGAGGACATAACTTTCTTTCCTTTGGTCCTATCAGACCAATCCAGAGCAATGGGTTATTAGGTAAGACATAACTTTTCCTTAGGTGCCTAAGTGCTAGTTGGATGCTAAGCTGTATTCTAGAAGCATGCAATGAAACTACTAAGTAGTAAATTTAAAACAAACCAGAGAAAGTATTTCTTTACTCAACGTGTAATTAAACTCTGGAATTAATTGCCAAATATGAAAGAAGTTAACTTAGCAGGATTTAAAAAAAGTTTAGAATAATATTCAAAAAGAAAAGTCCATAATCCACGTTTATTTCTAGGATAAGCAGTATAAAATCTGTTTTACTGTTTTGGGATCTTGCTAAGCACTTGTGACCTAAATTGGCCACTGTTGGAAACAGGATCCTGGGCTTGATGGACCTTTGAGCTGTCCCAGTATTTCAGCACTTATGTTCTATAATTGATGTGCACAACTCACAGCGCGTAAGTGCAGAGGGACATAGGTGGGGGCTCCCATTTATATTCTTAAGTTACAAATACTGTAAGTTATTCATTAAAGTGTTACTTTAGGCTTGCACATTCAAGAATTTGACACATAGATGCCGACTTCAGCTAGTATTCTGTAACATAATTTGGGTGCCCAAATGCCATTATAGAATTCTCTGAGGACAAGCGGGCCATATTCTCACATGTAGGTGACATCATCCGTGTTGCCTAGTGTGGAGCATTAAAAGCTAAATATAGCTTTAAGAGGGCATGCAGCGTCCCCACCACACATGTGTGATTGCCTTCCCACGCAACGTGTAATTAGACTCTGGAATTCGTTGCCGGAGAACGTGGTACGGGCGGTTAGCTTGACGGAGTTTAAAAAGGGGTTAGATAGATTCCTAAAGGACAAGTCCATAGACCGCTATTAAATGGACTTGGAAAAATTCCGCATTTTTAGGTATAACTTGTCTGGAATGTTTTTACGTTTGGGGAGCGTGCCAGGTGCCCTTGACCTGGATTGGCCACTGTCGGTGACAGGATGCTGGGCTAGATGGACCTTTGGTCTTTCCCAGTATGGCACTACTATGTACTTATGCACTTATGCTGTGGGAGCGCAGGACCAGCAGTCTCTCTCATCCGCTGTAAGGAGAGGACGCGTGATTTGCAGCTTCTCACATCATCTGGTGCGCAAGTGCTTTTTTTTTGAGCATTTGTGCCTTCCTTGGGAGATTTTTTTCCTCCTATTTTTGGGTTTGTGCCTTTTTCCCATTTCCCTTATTTTTTTTAGGTATTTTTTCTCCACTTTTGAAGTCTTCTTATTTTTCTCGCGCTCTTTAGGCCCTCATAGCCCTATGCTCCAGTCAGGTCTTGTTCCTCATATTTTTTCTGGTGCTTTGCCCCTTTTTCTGGCACCATCAAGCCATTTGATTTGTCCATGGCTGTTTTCCTTCCATGTCATCGAAGATTCCCAGTGTCTTTAAGTGCTGTACTAGTAAGGACCATCTGTGGCACAGACACTCATTCTTGGTGGCTCCAGTATTTGAGGCCTGAACATACCCCTTCAAGCTGCGTTCTTACCTTTGTATGAAGAAAAGGACTCAGCTGGCCAGTGAGAAACTTTTTGGAGCCTGGTCCAAATGCTCAGCATCACAGAGCAGCTGGAGTAGTGCCAGGCAGGTAGAAGGGAATTGGAGCTCTCCCACGGAAATTAGTTGCACCGGCATTGAGTGCATTGGTCCATATAAACTGCTAGGCCTGTCTCGGACACTGGGAGTGGGCGTGCATCGAGTAGGTCTCCACGTGCCTGTATGCCGATGGCTGTACAGTGCCCCGGGACTGTTCAGCATCGGACCCGAATCCAAGGCGACATGAGGACTGGACATCGTTCTCGTCTGTACTGAGGAGCATTGATGACCGGCACTGGGCGAAGGCCAAGAAGCATCAGCATCGATCCCTCTCGACACATGGTACCAGGGCACTGAGGGTTTCGGTCCCCAAGAAGCATCGGCACTGAGAGGACTGCTCCCCCTCCATACAAGAGGTACCAGTGCACAGGTCTGCAGGCAGCCAGGACTGGGTACCCTTTCGACCCCGAGAGTCTGCAGTCTGTCTCCGACCTGACACCCCAGTCTTTCCCGATGGTCTCTCTTGATGAGCACATCCGGGCCATACTCCAAGAGCACTTGGCGGGTTATTACAACAGTGTGTATCGGCTTCTGGGGTGCTTGTATCAGCCATGCCTCTTGCTGGTACCCAGCAGGGCCCTCAGCCTGCGGTGAGGTCTCCGATGCCAATGCTGCATGTGGTACCAGTGTCCATGGCTGCTCGTACTGGCATCCCCTCGACGTGGGTGAAGTAGTCTTCGCTGGAGCCAAGGATGGAGTCAATACCTCAACACCCCTCTCGAGGATATGATTCCTCTTTATCGGGTCTTGTCCCTCCCATGAGGAGTTCTTTGCCGACACCAAGGAGGGAGAGCGCTCATGGGAGTCTGATGAGGATTCATGGTACTTCTCAGAGGAGGAGTCCTGTGGCATCCCGTCTGATTCTTCCCTTCTGGAGAAAAGAAGAAAATCTCCACCTGAGAGCCTTTTCTTTCCATCTTTTGTCAGGGAAATGGCGGCTGCCATTCCAATTCATTTAGAGATGGTGGACGACCCCAGGGCTGAGATGTTCAAAGTCCTGCACTATGATCTCCCTCCTCGAGAGGCTGTGATGGTCCAACATCACAAGATCCTGCTGAATGTTCAGGTGAAGAACTGGAGTCCCTCTGTCGATCCCTGTCCTCCCTAAGAAGATAGGCACGATGTACCGGATTCAGAGCTCCCCCATGTTTTATAAGCCCCAGTTGCCCCATCACTCCTTGGTGGTGGAATCTGCGCTCAAAAGAGCCAGGAGTTCTAGAGATTATGCTTTGGTACCCCCTGGCACAGAAGTTATTCTTTTGGGCAGAAGATGTATCAGGCCTCTATGCTCATCTTCCGTATTCAATTTTGCCAGCTCTAAACAAGCCTCTACTTGAGGAACTTGGTGCGCAGTATGTTGGATTTGGCAGATTCTCTCCCACAGGAGCAGGCCAGATCTCTGCCAGTTGGTCAAGCAGCAGAAGGCATGTAGAATGATCTTGGCCAGGGGTGCCTATGACACCTTTGATGTGGCATCCAGGATATCTGCCCAAAAGTATAGTGATGTGCAGACTCTCATGGCTGAATGTCTCTGACTTGGACCTGGCAGTCCAGCAGAGGTTGGCAGATGCCACATGCAGGGAGATAACCTTTTTGGAGACCAGGTGGAAGGGAGGTCACTGACCTCATCAAGAAACATATTGACACCATTGATACTCTCTCTCGCCAGACATCTGCACCTTTCTCCTCATCCAGGAGGTTTTTGGATAAGTCAAAAAGGGGTTCCTACTACTGAAACATAGGTATGCTCCTTCTCGCCAGCCTCAGCAGACTCAGTCCCATTGCGCTCATTCTCGTCATCAGCGTGCGCCCAAAGCTCAGCTGGCTCCCCAGTCGAAATCAGGAACAAACTTTTGACTGATTCCAGCAGAGCATAGCCACAGTAAAAGTGACCATTCCGGATGACCTACCAGTTGGGGAGGATGAATTTTTTTTTTAATTTATGCCCTTATTCTTACTTTGTTTTATATTTTGGGAGATGTAAGTTGAAGTGTGATTTTGTTTTTTTTCACTCCTTAATCACAGCTGTCTTGGGGTCATTATACTGGTTTGGGTCAGTATTAATGGAAACTATCCGAAGACACCCAGTTTGGCTAGAGAACATTGCATGGAAGTGAGACACTCAGCTTTCAGTTGAAGGAAATCACACTTGCTCACCTGCAGACTCATAAGTGATGTTGACATGTTTGCCGTCAGAGTGGGTTTTCTTTCGTGCTCTTCACCAGTAAAGAACTAAACAAACCCGATCATCCTTGTGGGCAGGAAGTAGGAAAAATATTACATTTCGTATCAGGAGGAGACATTCCTTAGGGGGTTGACTTAAGTGTTGATCTGGTAAGGGGTATTATTGAAAATAGCAAAATCTCACATAGCTTATAAGTACTAGTCGTGGAGACTATTATGCGAGCAGATTTTGGTCATGTTTAGGGAGGGTGTGGGGGGATGGAAAAGTGGGTGAAAAATCTGTTAACAATGTGGGGAGAAGTTGGGTTGAGCAGCATGCAGGGAATTCATGTGCGCTTCTACAGAAATGTATAGTGAAGGTCAACTGGACAGACTGGATTGGCCATTTTGGTCTTCATAGACCATCATTGCTATAGGTAGATATTCAGTTGGTGGCAATCAGCAGTTTTGGTCGCTTCTGCATTATGCCAATATTCAATGCTGTACCATGTCCGGGCACTGGCATTGAATATCTAGGTTTATGGGGGCTGCTGTTTCTTATCTGTTTAAGTGCAATATTCAGCACAACTACCTATTGAAATCCAGATAAAGATAGAACTGTGTTTTATGCGGGCTAATTTGCCCAGTTAACTTAGGTAGTTAAGTGCTGAATATCGGCATTTAGCTGCATAAGTCCTGACTCCACCCTGAACCGCCCACAAATATCCAGTTTTCAGTTTAATTGTTAATGCTGATATTCGGCAGCACTAACCAGTTTAGGGCCACTGAATATTGGTGGATAGCCCCACACAAGCAATCTAACCAGGCAGGAGATGGCCGGTTAAATCGCTTTAACTATCAATCCCTGTGTTACTATGCTGGAGTCAAGAAAACTGCACCTTGAATTTCAGAAACCATGTTCACTGCACTATTGATTGGAATGTGAATGTTCTTTAGCTAGTAATCTGAGCATGAAAAATATGGAAGCTCTCCAGCAAGGCTATGTATATACAGCCCAAGGATCTGATTTTTAAAAAACATTTTTGGCATCAAACAAACATTTCAAATCCCCAAGAACTGGGTGTCAAGATATAAAAACCCAAGCTGATAGAACTGTAGCATCTAATTTAAACTGTTATGAAAGGCATATGTGAAAATTGAGACTGCCAGCATATATTATCATGCACTGTTAAGACAATTCACTGCTCTCAGGAAGTGTTAAGGAGAGGATTGTAATTCGTTGTCCAAATGTGATAGTCTTCTAGCTTAGGCAGTGGCAGGCTTAGTAGGGTTGATTATTTGTATAGTCTTCCAGGAACGATTCTGTTCCTTACAAATGACTGATTCCAAATAGGCAGTGTATAAGATTTTTATAAAGAATATAAAGTGACTTTTTTTTTTTATTTCTTATTTTAAAGAGATATCAGGAGTCAGTTCAGAGACGATTTAACCAAATTGTGTATGCAGGTCCTGAGTTCTGGATAAATGAAGAAAAAGAAGGTTTGTGGCTTGTTTGCTGTTATACTTTTCACAGAAAGTTTGAGCATAATATTGTTTATATGAATCAAAGATGGATTTGTGTGTTCTGAGTTTAGTAGTGGATTCCAAACAGCATTATAACTATGTAGGGGTAAAGCCCTCAGCCCAGTAATAAGAACATTTCTATTTTTTATGATGTATTGGAAAAAACCACATAGGATGCATTTTATGGAGTCAACTAGTAAAACAGGCCCGTTTCTGACACAAATGAAACAGGGGCTAGCAAGGTTTTCCTCAGAGTGTGTATGTTTGAGAGAGAGAGAGAAAGTGTATGTGAGAGATGGAGTGTGTGTGAGTGAGAGAGAGAATGAGTGAGTGAGAGACAGAGTGTGTGTGTGTGTTTGTGTCAGAGAGAGAGTGTGTGTGAGAGACAGTGTAGTGTGTGTGAGAGTGAGTGTGAGAGAGAGAGAGATAGAGTGTGTGAGAGAGTGTATGTGAGAGACAGAGAGTGTGTGTGTGTGTGTGTGTGGGGCTCCGAGTTCCAGGCCCCCCTTCCATCCAAGGTGCAGGCCCCCTCCTTCCTCTCCCTCCCTCTCTCTCCTCCTCCGAGTTCTTGGCCCCCTTCCCTCCGAATTCCATGCCCCCCTTTCCTCGGAGTGTGTATGTTTGAGAGAGTGTGGGTGAGAGATGGTGTGTATGTGAGAGAGAATGAGTGAGAGAGAGACAGACAGACAGACAGACAGACAGAGTGTGTGTGTTTGTGTCTGAGAGAGAGAGAGAGTGTGTGACAGAGTCTGTGTGGAGAGAGAGTGTACGTGAGAGACAGAGAGTGTGTATGTGTGAGAAAGTGAAGCCTTGAAGCATTCGTGCGCTCTGTAAGGCTCCATCTCCTCAATTGACGACACGTAGTTCCAGAACGTTGCAGGAATGCTTCAAGGCTTAAAGGCTTCACTTTCTCGGCTTCAGAATGTTGGAGGTACGTTTTATTATATAGGATATTCAAAGCGATATAACTAGCCAGAACATTCTTGAATGGTTAAATTGCCTGTAGGGATAAGAACGTAATGGACATAACACAACTCTTCCGTTGCATGATTCCCTAGTGTGGCTGTGCCACATGAACTTTATCTTACCACAACATTACTTTGTATTGTTACACCGGAGTCTGTAACGCCTCTCCGATACTATGTAAGCCACATTGAGCCTACAGATAGGTGGGAAAATGTGGGATATAAATGTAACAAATAAATAAATAAATTGGTCATTTTCAGTGGCACTTAACTGGTTAGTGTCACTGAAATGACTGGTTAACACTATAGGAAAACTGGCTATTTTGGGGGCATTCCGGGGGCAGGGTTGGCACTTGGGCAGTTAAGTGCGATGTTCAGTCCAAGATCACTGCATAAATAGGTCTGCATAAAAGTCAGTCTTATCTTTATGCGGTGCTCCATAGCCAGTTTTAAGTGCTGAATAGCGCACTCAACTGACTATGGTGTTGCTGGCTCCATAAACCCAGAAATTTAATGCCGGAGCCCGGACATGGCCCTGCATTGAATTTCTGGGCATAATGCCAGTGGTGACCTTCTGAATATCAACTCCTTTGTTCCTATCCTGCATAGAGGACCTTCAGTTCTCTTTTACCTCTCTGGTGCTGCTCCAAGCTATCTGATTCCAATGTGACACTGTGTAATTTTTGTAATCTGCTGAGCTCATGTGATTCCAATCTCAGGACAGCTGGAGTTGTGCCAGGCAGGTAGAAGGGAATTGCAGCTCCCCCACGGAGGATTAGTAAAAACACTGGTTCAATTTACCAGCACATTATACCTAATTTCTCACAGAGATGTGCCATGTTCTAGGGAAGGGAGATGGAAGGCTGTTAACTTTTTCCCTGGTGCTTTGGACTCATCTAATTGGAGCTGATATCTGCTGGGACTATGGCCAGTATGGACCTTAATTAGCACGTCCTGTGGTTTATCCCCCTTTTTATGCCTCTCCGCATCATCCTTAACTCAGCCACTGCACTGAAAGTCATCAGTCAAGAGCAACAGACTGCAGTTCTCTCAAATTACATATGCACCCTTGCTCTAACCAGTAGGTGTCCACTGTTGGGTAATGAGTGAGATGACATTCCCTCTCTGAGGAGCAGAAGCCAGGGCTGGGAATCAAAGCTCTGGTTCTTGGAAGAAAACTATCATGAATTCAGCCAGAGTTATTCTGTAAAGGACAATGTGCATTTGTTACTCAATTTGACTTATGCTGTTCGTTCGATTTTTAGTTGATTTTGAATTGATGATCCAAATTCTGAATCACTTTGGTATTCAAGGTTCAGTTTTAGCCTGGTTTCCACTGTTTTTTTTTAACAAATCACTGTTATATTGTCAAGAAGGATGGGGTTCTTTCTAATAGAGGGAGCCCTCCCAGTAGGGTCCCTCAGGGTTTCCCACTTTCCCCTTCCCTTTTCAACTTAAGTCTGTGGGTGTTACTCTGGAACAAGCCAAGATAAAACATTTTATGTACGCAGATGATATCGCCGTGATTATTTCTGTTTCTCAACTTTGGTCTGACACAGACCCTGTGTCTGCACACTAGAAAACTGGCTAAGTTGCCTTTTTAAAGGCAAGCTGCTCTTTGGGGTCGAGCTGGACAAGATTGTGACCGATCTCGGCACGTCCAAGGGCAAGAGGTTACTGGAGGTCAGGGCTCGGGCCAGTGGTGCCCGCCCCGGTTCCTCCAAAGGACGGTTTCAGGAAGCCCGTCGGTATTGCCCGGGCAAGTCGGGCTCCTCTGCTCCCTCTTCCTTCAAGAGGAACTTCTCCCCCAAGCAGCATTCCTTTCGCAGAGACCGCCGTCCCGGAGGTGCGTCCTCCGGTCTTCCCCCAGGGTCTCGTACCCAGTGACGGGGCCCTGGTCCATGGCCCAGAGCAGTGGGCGAGTGGACCAGGGTAACTTCAGACGCTTGGGTGCTGGAAGTCATCAGAGACGGCTAAAAGCTAGAGTTCTACCGACCCTTAAGAGACGGGTTTGTACACTCTCTCCCTGCAAGTCTCCGGTCAAAGCTGTGGCAGTGCAGCAGACTTTGGACAATCTGATCCGCCTGGGTGCGGTCGTTCCGGTGCCAGAAGATCAGCTTGGCAAGGGACGTTACTCCATTTACTTTGTGATACCAAAGAAAGGAGGTTCTGTGCGGCCTCGACCTCAAAGGGGTCAATCGGGCCTTGAAAGTTCGGACACTTCCGAATGGAGACTCTCCGCTTGTTTTAGGTGCAGTGAAGGCAGGGGAGTTCCTGGCATCATGGACATCAAGGAAGCTTACTTGCATATTCCCCATCTGGCCTCCTCATCAACGCTTTCTGCGTTTTGCAGTCCTGTGCCGACACTTCCAGTTCAGAGCCCTCCCGTTCGGGTTGGCTACTGCTCCGCGGACCTTCTCCAAAGTTAAGGGTGGTCATCGCGGCCTCCTACGAAAGGAAGGAGTCAAGTCCATCCTTATCTGACGACTGGTTGATTCAGAGCCCCCTCTTATGCAGAGTGTGGCAGAGCTGTAGAATGGGTGATTGCTCTTTGAGCTCCTGGGGTGGAACTGGAGAAAAGCCAGCTGCGCCTGACTCAGTCCCTGGAGTATCTGGGAGTTCATTTCGACCACCCAAGTGGGCAGAGTGTTCCTGCCAGACAATCGGATTGTCAAGCTTCAGGCTCAGGTGGACAGTTCCTAGTAGCCTCTCCTCTTTGGGCTTGGGACTATGGGCAGCTGTTGGGCTCTATGTCGGCCACGATGGAAGTAGTGCCCTGGGCCAGGGCCCATATGAGACCTCTACAGCTCTCTCTGCTGCAGCGATGGACTCCAGTGTCGGAGGATTACGCTGTGCGCCTTCCCTTGGATCCAGCGGTGCGCAAGGCACTGAGCTGGTGGCTGGAGGACAGACAAGCTGTCCGCAGGAATGCCTCTTTTGACCAGGAATGGGTTGTCGTCACGACGGACGCCTCTTTGACGGGCTGGGGAGCCCACTGCTGGGAAGGACAGTGCAGGGGCTCTGGTCTCTTGCAGAGGCAAAGTGGTCTATCAACCTCCTGGAACTCAGAGCCATTCGGTTGGCGCTTTTGGAGTTTCTCCCGGTACTGGCGGTGATGAAGCCAGTACGGGTCCTGTCGGACAATGCCACGGCTGTGGCCTATGTCAATCGCCAGGGAGGTACCAAGAGCGCCCCTCTAGCCAAGAAGGCCATGAAGCTATGCCAGTGGGCGGAAGCGAACCTGGAACAGCTGTCGGTGGCCCACATTGCGGGAGTCATGAATGTCAAGGCGGACTTTCTCAGTCGCCATACCTTGGATCCCGGAGAGGTGGCAGCTATCGGCTCAGGCGTTCTTGGACATCACGAAGTGCTGGGCCAGCCGAGCTTAGATCTGATGGCGTCATCGGCCAATTGCCAAGTGCCGCGCTTTTTTCAGCAGAGGACGGGACCCTCGCTCTCTGGGAGTAGATGCTCTTCTCCAACGGTGGCCGACACAGGAGCTTCTCTATGTGTTCCCACCCCTGGCCCATGTTTGGGCAGGGTGCCTAGACCGGGTCGCAAAGCATCCGGGTCGGATAATCCTGGTGGGTCCGGACTGGCCCAGACGTCCCTGGTATGCAGACTTGATCAGGCTCTCGGTGGAGGCCCTCTGCGGCTGCCAGCGGTGCAGGGCCTGTTGAACAGGGTCCCGTGGTGGATGGAGGATCCCCTCCCCCTTTGGTCTTACGGCCTGCTATCTTGAGCGGCAGCGTCTGAGGAAGAAGTGCTTCTCAGACAAGGTCATCGCCACTATGCTGAGAGCGAGGGAAGCGCTCTACTTCTACTGCTTACCGCAGGGTTGTGGGCGTACCTTTGCATCGTGGTGTGAGGCAGGCTCCCTTTCTCCCTCACTGCTCCAATTTCTTCAGTGTTGGCGTTCCTGCAAGAAGGTCTGGAGAAAGGCCCTGTAGCTCAGTTCCCTTAAAGTCCAGGTAGCGGCTCTGGCTTGCTTCAGGGGTCGCCTGACGGGTGCTTCCCTGGCCTCGCAGCCAGACTTGTGTGCGCTTTCTCAAGGGAGTACTCACCTACGCCCTCCTCTGCACTCGGTGGTGCCTGCGTTGGAATCTCAATCTAGTGCTAAGAGCCTTGCAGAAGGCAGCCTTTTGAACCCTTGTCGAGGGATCTCTGAAGACCTGCCGTTCTGAACGCAGTCTTTTTGGTGGCTTTCACTTCAGACAGGACGAGTTTCCGAGCTCCAGGCGCTATCATGTCGGGAACCTTCCTGCAGTTCACTGAGAAGGAGTGTCTATTCGCACGGTGCCTTCCTTCCTGCCTAAGATTTTCTCGTTTCCATGTGAATCAAGCAGCTCTGCCCTACCTCCTTTTCATAGGGAGGACTACCCAGAGGAGTACTCTGCTCTCAAATATCTAGATGTGAGACGAGTCATCATCAGATACTTGGAAGTGACCAATGGTTTACGGGAAGTCGGATCATCTGTTTGGCTGTTCGCAGGTCATGTAAGGGTTGCAGGCATCCAAGCCTTACAGTGGCACTAGGGTCAAGGAAGCCATTGCAGCGGCTTATGTGGCTGCGGGGAAGATGCCGCCTCATCCAGCCGAAGGCCATTCCACCAGGGCACAGGTGGCCTCGATGGCAGAGGCCGAGTCCGTCTCCTTGGAAGAGATTTGTAGGGCGGCAACTTGGGCATCAGCCATACCTTCTCCAGACATTACCGGTTGACTGTGGCTGCTCGGGCGGAGGCCCGGTTTGGAACTTCAGTGTTACGGTCAGGGATTTCTGTGTCCCGCCTGGGTGAGTACTGCTTCGGTACATCCCACCAGTCTATGAATTGATCAGCATGATGATATGGAAGGTAAAATTATGTATCATACCTGATAATTTTCTTTCCATTAATCATAGCTGATCAATCCATAGCCCCTCCCAGATATCTGTACTGTTTATATTCTGGTTGCATTTCAGGTTCAAATTTAGTTCAGTTCCTGTTCAGGAGGATCTTCGTGTTCAAGTTTTTTCGATTGAATTCTTCAGGAGTTGAGACGATTTTGTTACAGTGAGCTGCTGCATTCTTCTCCCCTCCGTTTTACGGGGCTGGATTGAGACCTAAATTCTGCCGGCGCCCCCTCCCGCTTCGTGCAGCAGTAGGGTAGCATTATATCCCTCCCACTTCGGCGGTGTTAGGGTCAGCCAGCTCCTCCCGCGGTTGCGGTCGCAGGATAAGCCAGATCCCCCCGCATCGGCGGGTGTGGTGTCCCTCCCCGCTCCGCGGGGATGAGCTGGACGGATTCCCCTCCCCAACTTGTGTGGGGATGAGCTACCTAATTGGGTGAACATAGACATGTAGATTTCTATAATGACATACATGTCTATTTGTGAGCACTTGCATGTCTGGTTTTAAATAGCATACATGTGTAAGTACTGCCAGAGACTCATATGTTGCTGCTTTGCCTTCATTGATGTTTTATACATTGACACTTGTAAAATGGATGTTGCTGCCATACAAAGCTGACATACATTTTTATTCTCTGGATCATAGGATAATGCAGACACAGATGGATTAGACTTTCTGCAAGCTGCATATTGGACGTGCTCTCCCTAGCTTGATTGCAGAATAGCAGCAGCCAATCAGGCATGACAGTGGTGTTCCCACACAGTAGTATGTCAGAGTCTCTTCAGTTTTTTACTTTTCTGCATTCCATGATGGATGTCGTCTTTCCTGGGAAAGGAAAAAGCTGTGAAAATTACTCTTTCCACATTGAGTTCAGAAGTGCTGACCCAAAGGGCTATATTCTGGTACGGAGGGATCACTAGAGGGAACAGAACATGTTCACTCATGACCTGCAGGCTCCTCGGGAGAGTAGCAACAGTCGCTGGCACCACTGAGCCAGCCCTTAAGGGGAGATTACCAAAGGCTCTATTAC
This sequence comes from Microcaecilia unicolor, assembly GCF_901765095.1. NCBI lineage: Eukaryota > Metazoa > Chordata > Amphibia > Gymnophiona > Siphonopidae > Microcaecilia > Microcaecilia unicolor. Next base: position 12,810 of record NW_021962916.1, on the reverse strand, counting down.
ATGCACTGTACCCCTGAAGCATTCATAGGGGAAATCCTCAACTTCTAACCGGTGCACCAGACTGCACAAACAAACTTTAACGGTCCTGCCACTGTCACAGAAAAGTCAATCTTCTGTACAACGTGACTCACCACGACCAACATCGCCTAAGCACTGTCTGGACACAGCTCCCTCTCCCATGCTGTGCAGCTCCTTCAACTGCTAGAAATAAAAAAAACAAGAAGTCTAAAATGAAACACTTACAACAGCAGGCAGTTGCCTATCCTACTCCAGTTCCTTCTCAGCTGGTGCAGGATGCTGCTTCTTTACTACTTCAGTTATTCCAAAAGGTTTAAACAATCCTCTAACTCTCTGCCATCTTCAGTTCCCTCTCCAACTTTTCCATGTACTTTATCCTCTCTGCTCAATGGGGACGTATTTCACCAGAGCCTATGGAGGTCTGTTCTTCAGACAACGAAACTTCATAATATATTAACAGACTCAGAGCAGCCATCTGCATCTATCACCAGTAGAGTCTAAAGATTTAGATTCCTCTACAGAGGACACTAGTTATACTAAATGTATTCAAAAATATTTGAAAGACTTAACTCTTCAGAATCGGCCTACTACAATGAATAAAAAGGATTTTCAAAGTAGATACCCCATCAGGATCTATAGTACTTCTTTTACATTCCATTTTGCAAGGCTTGCAGACAAAAATTTGGCAAGCTCCATATTCTCAACAATCTATTCCAAGCATTTAGATGCAAAATACAGAATTCAGTCTGCACCAAGACATGAGAAAGCACAATTACCACATCATTCAATGGTTTTTGAAGCAGTCATGTCAAAACCTCTGACATTTCATCCGCTTTACCCTCCAGATAGAGCGTCAAAAACTTTAGATGTGATAGAAAGAAAAGTGTTCTCAGCAGCTATGCTAGCTTCCAGGATCGCTGCACACCAGTTACAGATACTACATTATCAACATTCTAAGGTGTATTCCACATTGGAGTACATTTCTTCAGTACCATGGAGGAGGCAACTTTTCATTTAATCACAAGGCATCTACTATCTGTATGATACCACTTCACAGTTAAGTACTATTTCCATTACTCTTCTTCCTCCTCATCACTCAAAAGATGGTCTTTTTCAACCTCTCACAAATCATATAAATACAATCCATCTTACTGCAGATGATTCCAGTCATATTTGTCAGCCTCAGTCCAGGTCCCTATAACAACCTTCCTATCAACGTTTGAGACTTTGTGAGCGCAAAACTTCCTCAACACCTGCTGCTATGCCTTCCAAGTCTACTGCTAGTTTTTGACACTTACCCATAGGAGGTTGGATCCACCATGTTATCAGACTTGGAAAACCATAACCTTAGACAAGTGGGTTCTGCATTTAATTCCACGGGGATATAAAATAAATTTCATGCAACTGCCTCCACTGACTCCCCCAATCTTCACCAAAGCTTGCACTCCTCAGTCCACAATATTACACTCTCTCCTTGCTTCTCAAGCAATAGACCCAGTTCACAAATCTGCCATTCACCACAGATTTTATTCCCATTTCCTGATTCCAAAGAAATCATGGGGACTCAGACCAGTTCTAGACCTCAGACAGTTGAACCTGTTTGTCAAATAGAATGCTTCAGAATGCATGCATTACAGATGATACTTCCTCTTGTACCTTCACATTCCTGGCTCACAACAATAGATTTGAAGGACACTTACACTAATATTCCTATCCACCCAGTATCTCCGATTCACATTTCAAACCTAATGTTACCAGTATTGAGTTATACCTTTTGGACTCTCCTCCACCCCACTAGTTTTCACAAAGAGTCTAACAGTCATAACAGCTTTTCTGAGTAGGAAAGAAATATTTGTCTTTCCCTACTTGGATAACTGGCTAATTGTTGGTCACATGACTAGATTTGATTCACTCTCTTCAAATCAGAAAACATACTCTACAGTCGCTCAGTTTCATCATCAACAAAGACAAGTCAGTGCTTCATCCAATTCATTGAAGCGATTCTGAACACTTCAGTAGCTCAAACCTTTCTACTACAAGTCTGAGTCCTCACCATTCTTTGGCTAAATACTCAGGTTTTTCACTCAACCACATGTACGTCCAGACTTCCTCAAACTTCTTAGCTACATGTCAGCATCCACACTAATAGTTCTGACAGCACGTCTTCACATGCGACCACTCCAATGGGGCCTCAAATGTCAGTGGGATCAGTTCAGACAAAATCTGAGCCACAAAATTGCAGTGACCCTTCCCCTCCCCCCAAAAAAAAAAAAATCAAAAAGGGTCTTCTTTGATGGCTGCAGATTACCAACCTTACATGCAGAACACACTTTTCTCCTCCAACTGCAGATATCAACCTTACTACAAATGCATCCACTCTTGACTGGGGAGCTCATCTTCTTAACTACTCCACTCAATGTTGTTGGACATCAAGACAAATGTCTTGTTGCATAAATCTCCTCGAACTTCGAGCAGTTCAATCCACGTTCATGCATTCTCCCACCTTCTAAAAGAAAACAAAACTATATTTCTACAGAAAGACAATCAAGTCACGTTATTCTACTTAAGCATGGTGGCATGGCTTCCCTACCGCTCTGTCAGGAGGCTCACAAGATCTGGACAGTGTTCTCAACCTGCACTCATTCCTTCATGCCTTTATTCCGGGGCCTTTCAACAATCTAGCTGACAAACTCAGCAGAGTTTTGGTGCCACATGAACAGTCCCCTGCTCAAGAGATAGCCTCCAATCTCTTCCAGTGATGGAGCACTCCTCTTATAGATCTCTTTGCTACTCATATCAGCACAAAATGTGAAAATGTTGTTCAGATTGCCATCCCACTTTAGTCTTCTGAAGGATGCCTTCTCACTGTTATGGACCACAGGCCTTCTTTATGCCTTTTCTCCAATTCCTCTACTCTTCAGAGTCATCAGAAAGGACATTCAAGATTCAGCAGATCTAATCCTCATGACGCCAAGGTGGGCTCAACAGCCTTGGTATCCTTGGCTTCTCAGACTTTCAGTGGATACACCCGTTCCTCTGGGTTATCATCTAACTCTTCTAAGGCAGCAGGGGGGTTGCCTCCTTCACCCAAATCTCAAGAAGCTTTCATTGACAGCTTGAAGAATTCACAGAGCCCGAGCTCATTTTCAAAATTAATGTTACAGGACGTTCTCAAAGCAGCTCTCAAACCTACACAAGAATCTTACTCATTAAAATGGAAAAGGTTCACCATTTGGTGTGCCCAACATCGCCAAGATCCACTCACCCTTGTATCCAATTCAGGACTTCAGTCATCTTCCATCAGAGTTAATCTTACAGCAATTTCATTTTACCATCTGGATCAGTTGTCTTTTACTGCTAATCCTTTATTATGCCGTTTCTTCAAGGGCTTACTCCACTATCCACCAATTCATCCTCTTCCACTTTCGTGGAACTTGAATCTAGTCTTATCTCAACTTCTATTGCCCTTTTGAGCCTTTAGCTTCCGCATCTTTTCAACATCTTACATGGAAGTCTTATTTTAATAACACTTACCTCTGCACGTCGCATTAGCGAAATATAGCCTTTGGTACATTATCCTCCTTATACAATGCTTTCCAACAAAAGTAGTTCTCCAGACTTATCCAAAATTTCTACCTAAGGTTTTTGTTTCATTTCACCTTAATCAGGATATTACTCCTCTATTTTCCCAAAACCACTTCATAACTTGCAGAATCTACTCTCTACTTTGGATTGCAGAAGGGCCCTCCTCTTCTATCTGAAGAGGACAAAACAACATAGACAAACTTTATAGCTTTTCCTTTCTTTCCATCAAAAATCATTGGGTCAATCCATCTCCAAATCTACTCTCTCCTCCTGGATTGCTGACTGCATATTATTCCTTACCAACAAGTAATGCTGTGCCCCCCCACCCCCAAAGACTTGGAGCTCATTTAGTCAGAGCAGTTGCTACTTCCATAGCCACATCTGAGGAATACTGCTTCTAGACATGTGCTGGGCTGCAACATAGCTACTCCTCATACTTTCTCACTCCACTACTGTATAGACAATGCAGCTAGAGCAGATGGTAAGTTTTTCCATAAGAATAGCCATATTGCATCAGACCAGTGGTCCATCTAGCCCAGTATTCTGTTTCCAACAGTAGCCAATCCAGGTCACAAGTACCTGGCAGAAACCCAATTAGTAGTAATATTCCATGTAGAATCTCAAATAGCACCGACATTCCATACTACCAATCCCAAGGCAAAACAGTAGTTCCCCATGTCTGTCTCAATAGCAGATGGACATTTCCTCCAGGAACTTGTCCAAACCTTTTTTTAAACCCAGATATACTAACCGCTGTTACCACATCCTCCAGCAATGAGTTCCAGAGCTTAGCTATTCGTTTTCTTCAGATTAATTTATCCACCTGTACTTGACTTTACCATGGGTGTCAACCCTGGTCATATATTCACCCATAGGCTTGGGAGTCACCATCTGTGTCTGTATTATCCTTTGACATGGAGAAAGCATAGTTGCTTACCTGTGACAGGTGTTTTCAGTTGTCAGGATTATGCAGACACAGCTCCCACCCGCCATCTCCTAAAAAAAAAAAAAAAAGGAAGAATGCACATCGGTGATATCATTCAAAGCAGAACACACTGTGTAAGATGCGTCTTTACCTTTGCTACTTCATGAAATGAAGAGACTCTGATGTACTACTACTGAGCAGGAACATCACAGTCATGCCTGATTGGCTGCTGTTATTCTACAATCAAGTTAGGGAGAGCACTTCCGGATATGCAGCTTGCAGAGAAGCCTAACCCACTGTGTCTTCATTATCCTGATGACAATGGAGAACGTTGTTAAAGGTAAGCACTATGCTTTCCTGCATGTATTTTTCTAACATAATATAGGAATTGTACAAGTCCTGATTGGGAGTGGAGGAGAACTTAATGGTTAGAATAGTGGGCTGAGAACCAGAGGAACTGGGTTCAATTCCCACTGTGGCTCCTTGTGAACCTGAACAAGACACTTAACCCTCCATTGACTCAGGTGCAAAAACTTAGATTATGAACCATCTGCATATAATATATGTAAACTGCTTTGGTTGTACCACAGAAACCATTACCTTGTCCCTGACCCCTAACATCTCATACAGTGAGATTTGTGATGTATTATGCAAAAATGCCATAGTGCACATTATCACATTGGGCTGATCAATTTCCCTCCTGACCTAAACACACCCCTTGGAATGCTTTCTTCTAATGCAGCTAATACTAAGTGTGTCATGGAAGACTGCATGCATACTTTTAGTTGGGCAATTTTCCAACAGCCCTTTTAGTGACATAAATGGTTGTTGAAAATTGTCTTCCCCATTTAGGGGGGTAATGGATTTGATTTACCACCTTTCTTTGGTACAATCAAAGTTGTTTACATTTATTATATAAGGTAATAGTAATTATAAGGGATCAGCCAGCCCATTACATTTTTGACAAATAAATAGATTTAATAATAATGACGGTTAGAGATGCAAGCTAAAGAAATTAAAGAAAAAGCCAAGAGAGGCAGTAAAATTAAAATGTTACAAAAATGTTGTTCCTTTTAGGAAAATTTGGACATATAGGCAAAGAGCGGAGATAGATCTGGAATAACAGATCTATCTCCGCTTTTGAACAGGAATGCTATGCTTAATTGAGAAGGTTTAGAGGTTTTCCAGAGCTTAGAGGAATATTATGAAGTTCTTAAAAATTACTGCTTTTTTTGTTTGTTTTTTACTTTAAAGAGAGAGAAAATGCAGCCATAGACAGAAGACCTGTGTCACCTCATCCAATCAGAATTACAAAGACAGTGGAGCATAAAGACCCAAATGTGTCCATTGTTTTAGAAAAACCTTAGAAGGAGAGTAAGTAATGTACCTATATCATTGTATGTGTGAGCATGAATTTACTATGTGCACTGCCTTCCTATCCCCTCCTTTTTACCGTGCAGTAATGCTGACACAGCCCGTTCAAAGGGAATGGGCTCTGTCGGCATTACCGAATGGCTTTGTAAAAGGGGGGTATATGTCCTCTTAGCCAAATGAAAGACAGCTTATGAGATCACTGTGTATGTGTGTCCAACAACTTTTGTGTTCAGTGTCCTATTCACATTAGATTTTCAGGCAGTGGATCTAGAGAGAATATTTTTAATGCAATTGTATACCCAAATGTACACACATGTGCCATTTTCAGAGAGTGGGCTCCATTCATTCAGTATGAACTTCCTATTGATTATTGTGTGCTTCCATAGCATTGGGCAGTTTACAGCTATGTTAGAAATGCTGTATCCTACGAGAAGTACTGCTTAACATTTCATACTAGTATTAATGTTATATACCAAAATGCTTTCAGTATGAGGTATTAACAAAGGTGGAAAGAAGAGCAAACAGCCAGCATGGTTAAAGGAAGAAGTAAAAGAGGCTATTAGAGCCAGAAAGAACATCTTTCAGAGTACAAACTGTCACCTGGTACAATTTTAAAGAAAACAATCGCCATCTTCTGGCCAACTTGTTTGGTTCACAGCACCCTTAGTGTCAGAGCAATTTTTGCGTCAACGCCCCCCCCCCCCTCCGGCCACATAGGTCTCCACACCCTCCCCGGCCACATAGGTCTCCCTTTCCCTGCAGCCCTCCTCTCACTCCAGTTCACCTCTCCTTTCTGAAAGTTCAGCACACCTCTTCATTCCCTGCAGCCCCCCTCCTCCCATAAGTCCAGCACACATCTTCTTTCGCTTCGCCGCTCTGATCGTCTGTACTGTTAGGGGGGTCACGTAAGGGTGAGACTGCATCCAAGGTGACTATTGCACAGTGGGTGGAGGCGGTGGCCTCAGCCTATTTGCTTCGGAAGCCTATTCTCTCTTTCTTGAAGGCCCATTCTACATGGGCTGTAGCATCTTCGTGGCAGAGCATGCCTGAGTCTGTTCACTGGAAATTAGTAGAGCAGTGGCTTGATCGTCATTCTTTACTTGTCATTATCGGGTTAGTTGTGTATACTCGTCAGGATGCGCAGTTTGGAGCCAGTGTGCTCACAGTGGGGTTCCATGATGGTCACTGCTCTGATACTTCCCATCTGGGCCGATCTAGAGAGATGCTATGGATGGAGCAATTAGATCTTACCTGCTGATCGGTTTTCCTTTAGCCCTCTAGTCTGGCATAAGCCTCTCACAGGTGGTTGCTATTGTTTGGTTGTTGGCGTTTCGTTGGTCTGGGTGATGAAAGACCAGGGTTGTGCCTGGACCTTTTTTCTTTTTCTTTTCTTTTTTTTTTTGGGAGCTTCTCTGATGCATTCTTACATTTCCATACTTTTCATACAAAGAGAAAAAAAAAGGGAAAACAGTAATATATTAGACTCCACAAGGGAGTGGTGTGCTTCTGTCCGTACCAGCCTTTTTGGGTGGTGGTCAGGCTTGACAGTCTGTTTCTGTGTTAGGCATCAGCAGTTAAGACAACCTATGTCAAGGGATCATGGTGGCGGAGCTGGATACAGAGTTTTATCCTTTGAGAGAGTGTTTCCTTTTTCTATGGCATTTTGCTTGGGGTCATCTTCTTGGCTAGGTGTAGACTGGCTTTCTGGGGACCTCGCAGCCACTTTTAGGCTTACTTGTAGTTCAGTTTGTTCTAAGTCTTCATCTACTGGTTGGAGTGCATTACCATCTGTGCCGGTCTACAGGAGCCAAAGGAAAGCCAATTAGCAGGTAAGATCTAATTGCTCCTTATATTTGATGCTAGGTTCCACTCTAGGAGTCAGCACCCAAGAAAAAGATGTAGGTATCATCGTGGACAATACGCTGAAATCTTCTCTGTTTGTGGCGGCTGCCAAAAAAGCAAACAGAATGCTTGTAATTATTCAGAAAGCGATAGAAGATAAGTCCAAAAATATTATAATGCCTCTATATTACGACTACACCTTGATTATTGTGTGCAATTCTGGTCGTCGTATCTTTAAAAAGTTACAGCAGAGTTAGGAAAAGTTCAACGAAGAGCAACCAAAATGATTAAGGGGATGGAACTCCTATCATATGAGGAATGGCTTAAGAGGTTTGGACCGCAAAACCAAGTGGAGTTCACAATTTCCACAAAAGTTCAACAGCACGAAAAGAAGTGGAAAAGAAACCAACTTCAAGAGATCAAACAAAATACCAGGATAAGATGCTCCAAAACATAAACTTTATTCTGACCCTACACGGGTGCTCCACTGTCAATCAGTATACGACTGTGCAGTCACTGATCGACCCTGAGGAAGGCTTTTGTAAAAGCCGAAACACGGCCCGTGTAGGGTCAGAATAAGGTTTATGTTTTGGAGCATCTTATCCTGGTATTTTGTTTGATCTCTTGAAGTTGATTTCTTTCCACTTCTTTTCATGCTGTTAAGAGGTTTGGACTCTTCAGCATGGAAAAGACAGCTGAGGGGCGATACGGTAGAGGTCTACAAAATACTGAGTAGTGTCGAACGGGTAAACATATATCGATTTTTTTTTTCTCTTTCAAAAAGTACAAAGACTAGGGGACACTCAAAGTTACATGGTACTACTTTTAAAACAAACAGGAGGAATATTTTTTCACTGAACAAATAGTTAAGCTTTGGAACTCGTTACGGGAGGATGTGGTATTGGCAGTTAGTATATCTAGGTTCAAAAAGGTTTGAATGAGTTCCTGGAGGAAAAATCCATAGTGCTATTAAGATAGACATGAGGAAAGCCATTCTTGTCCTTGGGATCAGTAGCATGAATCTTGCTACTATTTGGGATTCTGTCAGGTGCTTGTAACCTGAATTGGCCATTGTTGGAAGCAGGATCCAGGGCTAGATGCACCATTGGTCTCAACCGGTATGGCTATTCTTATGTTCTTATGTCATTGATTAGACAGCCCTGTTGTTGCCATTTGCAAATAAACAGTTGCAATGTATTATTTAATCTTCATGAAATAAAAGCTCTGAAATGTTGGATTAATATTTTAGTCTGTCAGCTGAGAAGATTAGATATAGGGTAAATGTTTTCTCTCTCCATTTGTTGCACAGCCCATTCACATGGATGATCAGAGAATAATGTGGGGTGTTTAAAAGCAGCACTGTTGCAGTCATAAAAAACAGTGCCAGAGCGGTATCCGTGATTATAGCTGTGTCTTATATGAGGGAGAGTTTCAAAATTACATGGCAATAAGGAAATTGCAGGGTAGCTTATTGGCAAACATTTTTTCTTTAGAGGTGACTGAAGAGATCAGAGCATGAAATTAGTAATTCTGTTACATACTGCATACTGTTGGGTTATTTATACATTTTGTAAACATGAAATTGACTTTGTTGTGAACTCAAATAAAAGGGACTGTACTCTTCTTCTTTGGAATCTGAAAAAAAGATGATGCATGATAGCATAGTAAACGATGATGGACAAAGACCAATTAACCTATTCAGTCTGCACAATTTGAGATTTTTCCACTTTGGGTAGATGAGCTTATAAATTCAAACTGTAACCCAGAACCAACTTTCCCTCGCTCCATAACTGTCACAACGATGGCCAATCCCAGTCCTTTCTTAGAGACTCAATGCAATCATCTACCGCAGTTTAGGGTGTAACTGCTGCTTTATTTATTTTTTATACATTTGTACCTGCGCTTTCCCACTCATGGTAGGCTCAATGTGGCTACAGGGGCAATGGAGGGTTAAGTGACTTGCCCAGAGTCACAAGGAGCTGCCTGTGCCTGAAGTGGGAATCGAACTCAGTTCCTCAGTTCCCAGGACCAAAGTCCACCACCCTAACCACTAGGCACTCACTCTCCACTTAATACCATTGTTGGAAGTACACTACGGGGTAAACTGCTTCTCCAAGCAGGTTACTGTAGTGTTTTGTAAACTGCTCAGAAGGTATTTAATGGGCAGTGTATCAAGTTTTTAATACATTTAAACATCCTCATGGTTTGGTTAAAAAAAAAAAAAAAGGGAAATGGGTTGGGATTTGATGTACTGCCTTTCTGTGGTTACAGTCAAAGTGGTTTACAGTTAGAACAGATACTTTTTTGTACCTTGGGCCATGAAGGGTTAAGTGACTTGCCTAGAGTCACAAGGAGCTGCAATGGGAATTGAACCTGGTTCTAGGCCACTGCACTAACCATTAGGCTTCAGCTAGCTATAAGGGGTTAGTTTTACACTTTCCCACATTTAAGTTGTAGAAAAGTGACTTTCAGTTGAAGATTTTAACATTTAAAAATGTGAAACTGTTTTATTTTGCAAAAAAATTCTGAGTTTCATTTGTTAGATATACTGTATATATTATGGTAATGAGCAAACTGGGTCCTTTCTGGTAGTGAGCTGGGGAAGGCTTCAGAGAGTCAATTAAGATGAATTTATACAAATTTTCTTAAAACACCTACCTAGTGTTCAATATTTCTTATTTTATGCTTTTTTCATTGAGATAATACATTCTCATAGAGTTTGCATTTGGTTGTCTTCTCACTAGGGGGGGCCCGCAATGAAGCTACAAAGTAGTAGTTTAAAACAAATCGGAGAAAATATTTCTTCACTCAATGTGTAATTAAACTCTGGAATTCGTTACCAGAGAATGTAGTAAAAGCAGTTAGCGGGGTTTTAAAAAGATTTGGATGGGTTCCTAAAGGAAAAGTCCATAGACATTATTAAATGGATTGGGGAAATTCCATGCTTATCTCTCTATATAAAAGGCAACACCAACGTTCTATGAAGCCTCCAGCCGGAAGTGTGAAGGGGAGAGATATCCGGTTTCCCCATGAGTGTCTGCCCGCCTCTCTGTAACAGAAACAGTCAGTGAAGGAAATCACAGCAAAGCAGTGAAGGATCAGAGGGGGGAGGGGAGAGGGACAGAGGGCAGGGACACACACACTCCCACATGCACACAGAAGAAACCTTGCTAGCCCCCGTTTCATTTGCATCAGAAACGGGGTTTTTTACTAGTTTCTAGAATAAGCAGCATAAAATGTATTGTACATTTTTGGGATCTTGCCAAGTACTTGTGACTGGATTGGCCACTGTGAGGACCTTCGGTCCCAGTATGGCAATACTTATGTACTTAGGAGATGGGAATCTCTATAGCTATGTGGGGGGAAATAATCAGACTTTTCTATGCTGATAAAGTTATGGTTGCTGCTTTCCATATGGTTATTTAGAAAGTACTGTACATGTACGTGAACAGCTTGTATGCTTTTGCCTACACAGAAATGGGATGGAAATAGGTCGGTGGGGGGAGAGAAGAAGAAGAAACTAGAACTCTCACTCACATTGCTATAGGGGGTGTAGGATAAAGGGACGACGAATGGCCTCCCAGTGGAGGGGTGGAGAGAAAACTTCATCTGAATTCAAGAAAGCTTGGGAAGGTACGCAAGAGCTCTAATGTAGATGGTATGGATGGGCAGACTAGATAAGTTATGGTCTTTATCTGCTTCTATTTTTACATTAAGAGTGATCACAACTGCTGCTTCAAGTTTATTAAAACCTCATTCCTTGATTGCATCAGACTATGACCTGCCCCCTCCACCATCTTGTTTTCCATCAGTTTCACTTTGTCCTTGTCCCTTTTAGCCACCATAACTTATATGAATTGTTAAAAATCTGTCTAACAAGTTTAGACAGAATATAGCATCCACTTTCAGGCATAGATAACAATTTTTTAAAGTGCGGTTGGCAACAGTTGGGGAGGGGGGAGTTGGAACAGTTAGAGCAAACTTTAATCCTGCTCACTGCGTTTCATGATCTCTGTTTTTCAACTGCCTGCATTGAACTGAGATTTTCTTGGTGAAGTGGAATATGGATTCAAAATTAAATTAAGTGAGCACAAAGATGAGTACTAAATTACAACATCAAATAACTCCCTTGGCACAACAGTTTTTAAATATGTATAAATCCTGGATCAGTGCCCTACTGAACATCCTGATCTCCAGTTGTAGGAGTTATTTCACCGTTACTTGTGATGGATACGTTTTAGCAGATCTGGTTCTTTTTGAAGTGAAGAATGAATCAAGAAACACGGAGAATTTCCTTTCTTCAGTTCATAATTCTTGTGTAAAAGTAACAGCAGGGTAGCTATGCTATCAAATGAGTTATTTACCATTTCCAAGATTTCTCATTAGGCTTATTATTTCAGCTGTTATTGAGTGTTTCTTTTTGTTGACTAATTTTTCATAAGTGGCAAAGTTCTATATCAGACCTATATAAAGTCATTGATCTATCAATGTTTAAATTTGCTTCTTGCACAAGTTGTGTATTTACAGATGAGCACATCTGCTTCACTTTGTGGTTCTGTATCTGAGTTTTTCTTTGGGAGTGGCCTATCTTGCAGATGTGCTTTATATGGGATAGAAACCCTGGAAACTGCATGACACCAAATTCCTCAGGTGGGCAGGAGATGGAAAATGCAGTACTGACCAGTTGAAAACTGTTGGACACTAATAAGCATAATGCAAAAAAAAAAAAAAAAATTGTGTCCCTGCCATCCTGATATTCTCAATCATGTCAAAATGGGCAGAGAATGAAAAAACAAGAGTTAACTGCTACTAAAATTGTACATCTTTTATTTAGACAAAATATAAAAATAAGAGAGAGGATTTCTTAAATGAATAGGAAGAAAGCATAGAAATGAAACCAAAAAAGGAGAGGCAAATTTATATCTGTGTCCTCCTCCTCCATTGCTGACTCCAGATTCTGTGCTTCCACCTCTCTGCCTAGAACAGCCTTCTTGAGCTGCATATAATGTGTCATCTTCTCTCTGGCTATACTTGTGCCTCATAAAAATCCCACCTTTCTGAAGCTG
>NW_021962915.1:0-35105 GCF_901765095.1 Microcaecilia unicolor | reverse complement strand
TCGCTCTCTCTCCCTCTCTCACTTTCTGCTTCTTAACATCTCTTTACATTCTCTCTTGCTCTCTCTCTTCCTCTGACTGTCACTCTCTGCTTTCTGACATCTCTTTACATTCTCTCTCGCTCGCTCTCTTCCTCTGACTGTCACTCTCTGCTTTCTGACATCTCTTTACATTCTCTCTCGCTCTCTCTCTCCCTCTGTCACTTTCTGCTTCTTGACATCTCTTTACATTCTCTCTCGCTCTCTCTCTCCCTCTCTCACTTTCTGCTTCTTAACATCTCTTTACATTCTCTCTCGCTCTCTCTCTTCCTCTGACTGTCACTCTCTGCTTTCTGACATCTCTTTACATTCTCTCTCGCTCTCTCTCTTCCTCTGACTGTCACTCTCTGCTTTCTGACATCTCTTTACATTCTCTCTCGCTCTCTCTCTCCCTCTGTCACTTTCTGCTTCTTGACATCTCTTTACATTCTCTCTCGCTCTCTCTCTCTCCCTCTGTCACTTTCTGCTTTCTGACATCTCTTTACATTCTCTCTCTCCCTCCCTCTCCCTCTGACTGTCACTTTCTTCTTCCTGACATCTCTTTATATTCTCCTTGCTCTCTCCCTCTCCCTCTGACTGTCACTTTCTGCTTTCTGGCATCTCTTTACATTCTATCTCTCCCTCTGACTGTCACTCTCTGCTTCTTGACATCTCTTTACATTCTCCTTCCTCTCTCCCTCTCCCTCTCTGTCACGTCTGTGGCCGTGACCACCCTCATACTTACCCTGTTTCTGGGAGTCAGTGGCTGTGCTGGCTTCTGCTTGTCTCTGTGTCTGTCTCTGTCTTAGTTTCTCTCTGGCTCTGTGTGCTGATTGCCCTACTGAATCTCACCTGTGTGGGCTTTGCCTCTTCCAAGATGGCTGCCGCTTCCTCCTGCTTGCCAGTATCCAAGATGGCTCCCGCTGTTCCTTCCTATGGGATGACTGCTTTGTGTGTCAAGCCTCTGTTTGGTTGCAAGGTGATTGCTGCACCTGTGGCTCTGGTGTTGAAGGGCTTTATTAGTGACTTGGAAACTACAGTCCTGGCCTTTGCATTGCCATTCCCTCCGCAGTGCCTTAGGTCCCGAGGTTAGTGTGCTGTTAGCACCGTTTGCTTTCCTTGTCTTTTGCTCTGTGGGTTTTCTGCCCTTCTGTGTTTATTGTTCTGTGGGCTTCCAGTCCTTCTGTGTTATTTGCTCTGTGGGTCTCCTACCCTTCTGTGGGTTTTCAGCCCTTCTGTGTTTATCGCTTGTGGGTTTTCAGCCCTTCTGTGTTTATCGCTTGTGGGTTTCCAGCCCTTCTGTGTTTATAGCTCTGTAGGGTTTCTGCCCTTCTGTGTTTATTGTTCTGTGGGCTTCCAGTCCTTCTGTGTTATTTGCTCTGTGGGTCTCCTACCCTTCTGTGGGTTTTCAGCCCTTCTGTGTTTATCGCTTGTGGGTTTCCAGCCCTTCTGTGTTTATAGCTCTGTAGGGTTTCTGCCCTTCTGTGTTTATTGCTCTGTGGGTCTCCTACCCTTCTGTGGGTTTTCAGCCCTTCTGTGTTTATCGCTTGTGGGTTTCCAGCCCTTCTGTGTTTATGGCTCTGTAGGGTTTCAGCCCTTCTGTGTTTATTGCTCTATGGGTTTCCTACCCTTCTGTGTCTAGCTCTGCTAGTTCTCTGTGTTTGTTTCCTGTGTATGACTTGTTAGCTTGGGCACAGCTTTGTTGTTAGCTGGTGTATAGCTTTACTAAGTCTTCTGAGTTTGCTCTGTGTCTGTTTCCAGTGCATGACTTGTTAGCTTGGGCACAGCTTTGTTGTTAGCTGGTGTATAGCTTTTCTAAGTCTCCTGAGTTTGCTCTGTGTATGTTCCTGTGTATGACTGGTTGCCTGGGTATAGCGTTCCTATTAGCCTGGGTACAGTCTACTAGTCATTGTGTTGATTCCTGCTGACTGCCAGAACCCGGACAGTTCCTGCTTGTCTGCCTTGCCTTCTCCTAGGTGCCGGGAGGCACTCCTGGATCTTCATTCCTGCTGTTCCTGTAAGTCCTACCGGCTGCCAGAACCTGAGGGCTCAACCCGAGGGGGAAGGCAGTCAAGTGTAGGTGAAGCCTAGGTCCAGGGTGTTCCAGTTCCGCTCCAGTGTGTTCCAGTCCAGCGGGTTTCACTCCTGTATGTTCCTGTCCAGTGGGGCCACTCCAGTGTGTCCAGTCCAGCGGGCCCCACTCCAGTGCGCACCTGTCCGGTGCGTTCCAGTTCCGAGTGTTCCAGTGTAGAACTCCAGTCCGGAGTTCCAGTCCAGTCTTGTCTTATCTCTACCTTGTAGGTGATCTTGCCTGCCACTGCCGCTCCACGGTAGTGGTCCAAGGACTCACGAAACCGGTGCTCCCGGGGAAGAAGCCTGACAGTGTGCCAAGGTCCTCGTGCACGCGACAGAATGCAAAGGCCATGAGTCCGGCAAGGTCATCCGCCCAGCGGGGACTACCGTCCATGTCCGAGTTCCTCACGAACCATCCGGAGGTAGTCCTTAATTTGTGGTCCGATCCCTATATCAACCCAATTTTTTCTGTGAATCGTTTTTTGACCCTCCGCGACTACCGGAAGAAACTTTTGTCTGATCCAACCCTGAGAGATACTTTGGAGGCGGCAGCTGAGCGAAAGCGTCTCCAGAGGTGTAGGGTCCGTCATAGTCCAGTTTCGGATATTGATCCGTTGACTCAGCTTTATGAATACCGCTACAGACTCCTCGAGGAGCCAGCCCTGCGGGATACTCCAGAAGCGGAGGCTGAACGAATACGCTGTGGAAGGCCCATGCTTGGGGCTTCCCAGCGGGTGGTACAGAACAATCGGGGTGCCCCTCGCAGTTCAGCTCCGGTTCGGGATGTCAAGTCCAGCCAAGCTCCTAAGCCGGTCCGAGGGGTACTTCCTACCAAGCCCCTGACCCCAGTTCAAGTAGCGCGGCCGCTTAAGAGCCTGAGTCCAGTCCAGGGGATGCTTCATACTGAACCTCCAATTCAAGTCCAAGTAACGATGCCACTTAAGGCTCCGAGTCCAGTCCGAGGGAGGCTTTCGATGGAGCCTTGGATTCCTGTTCGAGTGGAGCTCCAGGTCGAGCCTCCAGTCCTCGTTCAACTGGCACGCCCTCTGAAACCTCTGAGTCCAGTCCGTGGGGTGCTTCTGACGGAGCCTCAGATTCCTATGCAAGTGGCGCTCCAGGTCGAGCCTCCAGTCCTCGTTCAAGTGGCACGCCCTTTGAAGTCTCCGAGTCCAGTCCGAGGGAAGCCTTCGATGGAGCCTCAGATTCCTGTGCAAGTGGCGCTTCGGGTCCAGTCTCCGGTTCTTGTTCAAGTGACCCGTCCAGTCAAGCCACTGAGTCCAGTTCGAGGGGGGCTTCTAACCAAGCCTCCGATGCCAGTCCACAGGGTGGTTCAGGTGGCACCTCCGCTTCCAGTCCAGAGGGCACCTCCTATCAAGCTCCTAAGGCCAGTTCGAGTGGTGCTTCAGACCGAGCCTCAGTTAAAGTCCAGTTCGCGGGGCGCTCCCAGCCAAGCTCCTGAGTCCAGTTTGAGGGGCCCTGCCAGTCAAGCTTCTGATTCCAGTCCCGGTTCAACTCCTGTTCAGAATTCCTGTTCCAGTCAAGACTCTGATTCCAGTCCGGGTTCCAGTCCCGGTTCAACTCCTGTTCAGAATTCCTGTTCCAGTCAAGACTCTGATTCCAGTCCGGGTCCCAGTCCCGGTTCAACTTCTGTTCCAAATTCCAGTTCCAGCCAAGATGCTGAGTCTGGATCGAGTTGTAGTTCCAGTCAAGATGCTGAATCTGCACCGAGTGCAGAGGTCAGCCAAGATATTGAGTCTGCTCTTGAGGATGAGATGACGTTCCAAGAGGACTATGAGAGACCTTGTTTTGATTCAGCCTGGGAGAAGACCTCCGAAGCAATAGCTGAGAGAAGGTGTGTTCAACGGCTTGGGGCCCGGAGAAACCCATTTTCTGCATTTCAGCCTGCTAGCATGCTCTGGGGATACCAGGGCCGTCTCCTCTTGAACCCTGCTCGGCAGACGCCGCCTGAAGCTAATGTTAGAGAGACGTCCCAGTCCGGCCAGAGGGGTGCGTCCAGCCCTGCAGCTGAATCTCTTCCAAGTTCCAGTTCCAGCCAAGATGCTGAGTCTGTTCCAAGTTCCAGTTGCAGCCAAGATGCTGACCCTGCTCCGAGCTCCAGTTCCAGCCAAGATGCTGAGTCCGTTCCAAGTTCCACTTCCAGCCAAGATGCTGACCCTGCTCCGAGCTCCAGTTCCAGCCAAGATGCTGACCCTGCTCCGAGCTCCAGTTCCAGCCAAGATGCTGAGTCCGTTCCTAGTTCCACTTCCAGCCAAGATGCTGAGCCTGCTCTGAGTTCCAGTTCCAGTCAAGCTTCTGACGCCCGCCTGGGTCCCAGGCCCGGTTTGCTTTTTGACTCTAGTCCGGGTCCCAGTCCCGGTTTGCTTCCTGAGTTCAGTCTGGGTTCCCTCGGAGAAGGGTGCCTTTTGAATGTGGTTCCTCTTGATGCATCCAAGTTCCTGAGTTGGCCCAGCGGTGATTGGAAGGAGCCTCCTGTTGACAAGTTCCGCTCCTGTCTGCCAGTTTTGAACTTCTTTGTGACTTCCAGTCCAGTGATCCATGTCTGGGGGTTGAAACCGATCAGAAGGTTTCACCACAGTTACCCCTGGACACCTGACCTCCTCAGGGAGACCGAGAGGGGGGTCTTGAGGAGGGGGTACTGTCACGTCTGTGGCCGTGACCACCCTCATACTTACCCTGTTTCTGGGAGTCAGTGGCTGTGCTGGCTTCTGCTTGTCTCTGTGTCTGTCTCTGTCTTAGTTTCTCTCTGGCTCTGTGTGCTGATTGCCCTACTGAATCTCACCTGTGTGGGCTTTGCCTCTTCCAAGATGGCTGCCGCTTCCTCCTGCTTGCCAGTATCCAAGATGGCTCCCGCTGTTCCTTCCTATGGGATGACTGCTTTGTGTGTCAAGCCTCTGTTTGGTTGCAAGGTGATTGCTGCACCTGTGGCTCTGGTGTTGAAGGGCTTTATTAGTGACTTGGAAACTACAGTCCTGGCCTTTGCATTGCCATTCCCTCCGCAGTGCCTTAGGTCCCGAGGTTAGTGTGCTGTTAGCACCGTTTGCTTTCCTTGTCTTTTGCTCTGTGGGTTTTCTGCCCTTCTGTGTTTATTGTTCTGTGGGCTTCCAGTCCTTCTGTGTTATTTGCTCTGTGGGTCTCCTACCCTTCTGTGGGTTTTCAGCCCTTCTGTGTTTATCGCTTGTGGGTTTCCAGCCCTTCTGTGTTTATAGCTCTGTAGGGTTTCTGCCCTTCTGTGTTTATTGTTCTGTGGGCTTCCAGCCCTTCTGTGTTATTTGCTCTGTGGGTCTCCTACCCTTCTGTGGGTTTTCAGCCCTTCTGTGTTTATCGCTTGTGGGTTTCCAGCCCTTCTGTGTTTATAGCTCTGTAGGGTTTCTGCCCTTCTGTGTTTATTGCTCTGTGGGTCTCCTACCCTTCTGTGGGTTTTCAGCCCTTCTGTGTTTATCGCTTGTGGGTTTCCAGCCCTTCTGTGTTTATGGCTCTGTAGGGTTTCAGCCCTTCTGTGTTTATTGCTCTGTGGGTCTCCTACCCTTCTGTGGGTTTTCAGCCCTTCTGTGTTTATCGCTTGTAGGGTTTCAGCCCTTCTGTGTTTATTGCTCTATGGGTTTCCTACCCTTCTGTGTCTAGCTCTGCTAGTTCTCTGTGTTTGTTTCCTGTGTATGACTTGTTAGCTTGGGCACAGCTTTGTTGTTAGCTGGTGTATAGCTTTACTAAGTCTTCTGAGTTTGCTCTGTGTCTGTTTCCAGTGCATGACTTGTTAGCTTGGGCACAGCTTTGTTGTTAGCTGGTGTATAGCTTTTCTAAGTCTCCTGAGTTTGCTCTGTGTATGTTCCTGTGTATGACTGGTTGCCTGGGTATAGCGTTCCTATTAGCCTGGGTACAGTCTACTAGTCATTGTGTTGATTCCTGCTGACTGCCAGAACCCGGACAGTTCCTGCTTGTCTGCCTTGCCTTCTCCTAGGTGCCGGGAGGCACTCCTGGATCTTCATTCCTGCTGTTCCTGTAAGTCCTACCGGCTGCCAGAACCTGAGGGCTCAACCCGAGGGGGAAGGCAGTCAAGTGTAGGTGAAGCCTAGGTCCAGGGTGTTCCAGTTCCGCTCCAGTGTGTTCCAGTCCAGCGGGTTTCACTCCTGTATGTTCCTGTCCAGTGGGGCCACTCCAGTGTGTCCAGTCCAGCGGGCCCCACTCCAGTGCGCACCTGTCCGGTGCGTTCCAGTTCCGAGTGTTCCAGTGTAGAACTCCAGTCCGGAGTTCCAGTCCAGTCTTGTCTTATCTCTACCTTGTAGGTGATCTTGCCTGCCACTGCCGCTCCACGGTAGTGGTCCAAGGACTCACGAAACCAGTGCTCCCGGGGAAGAAGCCTGACAGTGTGCCAAGGTCCTCGTGCACGCGACACTCTCTCACTATCTGCTTCCTGGCATCTCTTTACATTCTCTCTCGCTCTCTCTCTCTCCCTCTGACTGTCACTTTCTGCTTCTTGACATCTCTTTACATTCTCTCTCGCTCTCTCTCTCTCCCTCTGACTGTCACTTTCTGCTTCTTGACATCTCTTTACATTCTCCTTCCTCTCTCCCTCTGTCACTTTCTGCTTCCTGACATCTCTTTACAGTCTCTGTCGCTCGCCCTCTGATTGTCACTTTCTGCTTTCTGACATCTCTTTACATTCTCTCTCGCTCTCTCTTCCTCTGACTGTCACTCTCTGCTTTCTGACATCTCTTTACATTCTCTCTCGCTCTCTCTCTCCCTCTGTCACTTTCTGCTTCTTGACATCTCTTTACATTCTCTCTCGCTCTCTCTCTCTCCCTCTGTCACTTTCTGCTTCCTGACATCTCTTTACATTCTCCTTCCTCTCTCCCTCTCCCTCTGTCACTTTCTGCTTCCCGACATCTCTTTACATTCTCTCTCGCTCTCTCTCTCCCTCTCTCACTTTCTGCTTCTTAACATCTCTTTACATTCTCTCTCGCTCTCTCTCTTCCTCTGACTGTCACTCTCTGCTTTCTGACATCTCTTTACATTCTCTCTCGCTCTCTCTCTTCCTCTGACTGTCACTCTCTGCTTTCTGACATCTCTTTACATTCTCTCTCGCTCTCTCTCTCCCTCTGTCACTTTCTGCTTCTTGACATCTCTTTACATTCTCTCTCGCTCTCTCTCTCCCTCTGTCACTTTCTGCTTTCTGACATCTCTTTACATTCTCTCCCTCCCTCCCTCTCCCTCTGACTGTCACTTTCTTCTTCCTGACATCTCTTTATATTCTCCTTGCTCTCTCCCTCTCCCTCTGACTGTCACTTTCTCTTTGCTTACATCTCTTTACATTCTCTTTCGCTCTCTCTCTCCCTCTGACTGTCACTTTCTGCTTTCTGGCATCTCTTTACATTCTATCTCTCCCTCTGACTGTCACTCTCTGCTTCTTGACATCTCTTTACTTTCCCCTTCCTCTCTCTCTCTCCCTCTGACTGTCACTTTCTGCTTCCTGACATCTCTTTACATTCTGCTCCCTCTCTCCTTCTCCCCCTGTCATTTTCTGCTTCCTGACATCTCTTTACATTCTCTATCGCTCTCTCTCTCTCTGTCACTTTCTGCTTCCTGACATCTCTTTACATTCTCTCTCGCTCTCTCTCTCCCTCTGTCACTTTCTGCTTCCTGACATCTCTTTACATTCTCCTTCCTCTCTCCCTCTCCCTCTCTCACTATCTGCTTCCTGGCATCTCTTTACATTCTCTCTCGCTCTCTCTCTCTCCCTCTGACTGTCACTTTCTGCTTCTTGACATCTCTTTACATTCTCTCTCGCTCTCTCTCTCTCCCTCTGACTGTCACTTTCTGCTTCTTGACATCTCTTTACATTCTCCTTCCTCTCTCCCTCTGTCACTTTCTGCTTCCTGACATCTCTTTACAGTCTCTGTCGCTCGCCCTCTGATTGTCACTTTCTGCTTTCTGACATCTCTTTACCTTCTCTCTCTCTCTCTCTTCCTCTGACTGTCACGTTCTGCTTCCTGACATCTCTTTACATTCTCCTTCCTCTCTCCCTCTCCCTCTGTCACTTTCTGCTTCCCGACATCTCTTTACATTCTCTCTCGCTCTCTCTCTCCCTCTCTCACTTTCTGCTTCTTAACATCTCTTTACATTCTCTCTTGCTCTCTCTCTTCCTCTGACTGTCACTCTCTGCTTTCTGACATCTCTTTACATTCTCTCTCGCTCTCTCTCTTCCTCTGACTGTCACTCTCTGCTTTCTGACATCTCTTTACATTCTCTCTCGCTCTCTCTCTCCCTCTCTCACTTTCTGCTTCTTGACATCTCTTTACATTCTCTCTCGCTCTCTCTCTCCCTCTCTCACTTTCTGCTTCTTAACATCTCTTTACATTCTCTCTTGCTCTCTCTCTTCCTCTGACTGTCACTCTCTGCTTTCTGACATCTCTTTACATTCTCTCTCGCTCTCTCTCTTCCTCTGACTGTCACTCTCTGCTTTCTGACATCTCTTTACATTCTCTCTCGCTCTCTCTCTCCCTCTGTCACTTTCTGCTTCTTGACATCTCTTTACATTCTCTCTCGCTCTCTCTCTCCCTCTCTCACTTTCTGCTTCTTAACATCTCTTTACATTCTCTCTTGCTCTTTCTCTTCCTCTGACTGTCACTCTCTGCTTTCTGACATCTCTTTACATTCTCTCTCGCTCTCTCTCTTCCTCTGACTGTCACTCTCTGCTTTCTGACATCTCTTTACATTCTCTCTCGCTCTCTCTCTCCCTCTGTCACTTTCTGCTTCTTGACATCTCTTTACATTCTCTCTCGCTCTCTCTCTCCCTCTCTCACTTTCTGCTTCTTAACATCTCTTTACATTCTCTCTCGCTCTCTCTCTTCCTCTGACTGTCACTCTCTGCTTTCTGACATCTCTTTACATTCTCTCTCGCTCTCTCTCTTCCTCTGACTGTCACTCTCTGCTTTCTGACATCTCTTTACATTCTCTCTCGCTCTCTCTCTCCCTCTGTCACTTTCTGCTTCTTGACATCTCTTTACATTCTCTCTCGCTCTCTCTCTCTCCCTCTGTCACTTTCTGCTTCCTGACATCTCTTTACATTCTCCTTCCTCTCTCCCTCTGCTGTTCTCTTTAATATTTTTTAATACCTCTTAGTCGGTTGCTTAATTGTTTTGGTGTATAATTCAGACAATATGCAGACGAGATAGTTTGATTTCATTGGAGAAAAGCGTTAGAAATACGTTTGCCAGATTGAGGTTAATAATGCTTTCTGTTAACTTCTGGGTGTCTGCAAATAGTCTGAAATTAAACATTAACAAGACTCCGATTTTATTACAACACGTGATGCACCTGATAATCCTACAGTGTTTCTGTATGAAAATGAGTCAGTTCCTATATCGTTCTGTTGAGATAGAAGTAAGAGTTTTTACATTGCTGGTCCAGTTTACCGGAATAAGTTGCCAATGCGAATAAGAAATATTAAAGAATTTAAAATGAAGAGCTCGGGACATTGCTATTTATGCCGACTTACAGCTGGGATGATGGTTTAGTATTTGTTTCAGCATTTGTAATTATGTTTTTTAAATTAATAAAGACATAAACGTCTTCCTTTTCTTCTCTGGCAGTAACAGACATGAGTGTGAGGTGCATCATCCTATTCCTGAGGAAATTCTGCACAGGGTGAAGCCGGTGCTGAAACTGTCAATGTTGATTCCCCCTGAACTCATAAACTGAACCCTTCTCGCTCTCCCCCCACCACCACCAAATAATGCACCTGCCCTCCTATGGCGTCACCCTCTTGTTCCATTTAATTTCTTGCCCTCTACCTCTCTGACACTGACCACAGAGGAGAAGGAGGAGAACGTCTACTTGTTGGGTTATGTCCTGCTCCTCTGCCGCCCTGGCTCTGAATTTGAACCATAGGGGCCACCGTAGAGGCTCAGGGTTCAAATTCAGCAGTCAAAGTGAGCGTGGCTGACGCGCAGCATCCAGCATGCAGCGGCTGTCCTCTTCCTCCTGCAGTTGTGTAGGGTATTGGGGAAGGAGGGAAATAAGAGGTAATGAATGGGTCAAGTCAAGCAGTGCTGCTGGAGGGTGAAGGGAGAGCTTGGGGAGTGAGAGAGGGGATGAAAAGGGCAAGCTCAGGAGGGGTGTAAAAATGAAAGTGTGGATAGGGAGAAGGAGGGCAAATGGGGGTGCTATGGGTGAAACGTGTGAATGCAGTACCATGGCTGAATTTTGGGGATTGCATAGGTGGGGGGGGGGGGGGAGTAGGTGGACGTATGTACTGAGGGAGGCAGAGAGCAGAGATGTATTATCGGCGTTCAGAAAGAGCTGCGGGGAGACTGTGATGCTGTGAGTGCTGGGGAGGTTGAGAGCTGGGGGGTGTGTGGGGTATTCTGAGATAACTGTGGAACTATGTTTGCTGGGGGCAAGAGGGATTTCAGAAGGAGAACTAGTGTATATATGCAATGGGGTAGATATGAGAGAGAGCTCTGGGCATCTTTACTGTGGTGGTGGGGTGGGGGGGGGAGACACAGATTGACAGAGTGTCATGGGATGTGTCCGCACTGGGCGGAATGGCGAAAGACCTGCAGAGGAGGTGGGGATGATGGAATGAGGAAAAAGAGGAATAAAGCTGGGGGGGTTTATCCTTCTTAGGGGAGGGGTTCATACTAGTTGGAAATTGAGAATGTGAGCCGAGTGTTTATGTGGGAGAATTCTACACAAAACATATTATAGATAAAGCTGAATTTAAAAACAAAAAAAAAGCACAGTTCCAACCCCAAAACAAAGGCAGGAGCTGAAATCTAATGCATTCTGAGTACCTCCCCATGTCCCTGACTGTGTTTCTGGTTTGTGTTTCAGATGCGGGTGACATTTGAGGACGTCTTTGTCTCTTTCTCCCAGGAGGAGTGGGAGTATTTAGATGAGGAGCAGAAGGAGCTTTGGAGGGAGGTGATGAAGGAGAACTATGAGATCCTGATGTCTCTAGGTAAGGGTTTCCCGTTATTCTTAAAATCTCTTCTCAGGAGTGACTGGCAGTGGGTGAGTCTCACTACAGGAAGCCGGTGTGACTGATAATGAGTGATGGTGAGATGACATTAGTACCTGGGGTGGGCCTGTTTCTAAGATTCTTCTGTTTTCATTGGAGTATTGTTTCGATTCCTGTCTGTAAAACCTTCATTAACTATGACTCTGGCATTCTTAGGGTATCCTATACTTTGTTTTTCGCAATTGCTCACTCGGAGGGACTTGGGGGTGATTGTGTCTGATGACCTTAAGGTAGCCAAACAGGTAGAAAAGGCGACGGTCAAAGCCAGAAGGATGCTTGGGTGCATAAGGAGAGGGATGCAATTCTGGAGACCACACCTACAGAAGGATAGAAACAGGATGGAGTCTGTCCAGAGGGCGGCTACAAAATTGGTAAGCGGTGTCCGTCATAAAACATAGAGAGACAGGCTCATGAACCTCAACATGTATACGCTGGAAGAGAGGTAGGAGATAGGGGATATGATAGAGATGTTTAACTACCTCAGTGGCATTGATAAACAGGAGGTGAGCTTTTTTCAAATGAAGGAAAACTCTGGAATGAGGGGACATACAAAGAAGTTAAAAGAAATAGGCTTAGGAGGAATCTACGAAAGTATTCGTTCATGGAAAGGGTGGTGGAGGCGTGGAATGGCCTACTGGTGGAGGTCGTGGCAACGAAGACTGTCAATTTAAGAAAGCATGGGACAGGCACGTGGGATCTGTTGGGAAAAGGAGGAGTTAGTGGTTTCTCAGGAAAGGCAGACTGGATGGGCCATCATGATTTTATGTTTGGGGAGGGGAAGGGGAGGTTGAGGCTTTGCTGGGTCAGTGGTTTCATCTTATACTGTAGAGGGCTATCGGAGCCAAAGCTAGTAGCTTTATTGGTTATCTCTGCCATTGTTGTCGTCATTGTTTTCAGTTCAAAAACAAGTAAAGAACAGCAGATTGAAAAATCGTTGAAAGGTTTATTATTGTAGTTATCTGGGTCTTGCCGCGTTTGAGTAAGAAGAACCGACATTTCAGCCACCGTGAAGAAAACCACAGCATGTTGGCTGAGACGTCTGTTCCACTTACTCAGACGGACAACCACAACATCATAATAAGTATTGCCACACTGGGACAGACCAAAGGTCCATCAAGCCTAGCATCCTGTTTCCAACAGTGGCCAATCCAGGTCACAAATACCTGGCAAGAACCCAGCAAAGCTTAATACATTTTATGATGCTTATCCCAGAAATAAGCAGTGGATTACCCAAGCCAATTTAATAAGGGTCTATGGACTTTTCCTTTTGGAAGCCGACCAGACCCTTTTTAAACCCCGCTAAGCTAACCGCCTTTACCACTTTCTCTGGCAATGAATTCCAGAGTTTAATTACACATTGAGTGAAGAAAAATTTTATCAGATTCGTATTAAATTTACTACTTTGTAGCTTAAATGAATTCTTTGCTTCGGTCTTCACCGAGAAAGATTTGGGAGTGATACCGGTGCCGGAAATGGTATTCGAAGCTGACAATTTGGAGAACTTAATGAATTCTCTGTAAACCTGGAGGATGTAATGGGGCAGTTCTACAAATTGAAGAGTAGCAAATCTCCTGGACCGGATGGTATTCATCCCAGAGTACTGATAGAACTGAAAAATGAGCTTGCAGAGCTATTGTTAGAAATATGTAATTTATCCTTAAAATCGAGCGTGGTACCGGAAGACTGGAGGGTGGCCAATGTAACGCCGATTTTTAAAAAAGGTTCCAGAGGAGATCCGGGAAATTATAGACCGGTGAGTCTGACGTCAGTGCTGGGCAAAATGGTAGAGACTATTATTAAGAACAAAATTACAGAGCATATTCAAAAGCATGGATTAATGAGACAAAGTCAACATGGATTTAGTGAAGGGAAATCTTGCCTCACCAATCTACTACATTTCTTTGAAGGGGTGGACAAACATGTGGACAAAGGGGAGCCGGTTGATATTGTGTATCTGGATTTTCAGAAGGCATTTGACAAAGTACCTCATGAAAGACTCCAGAGGAAATTGGAGAGTCATGGGCTAGGAGGTAGTGTTCTATTGTGGATTAAAAATTGGTAAAAGATAGAAAACAGAGAGTAGGGTTAAATGGTCAGTATTCTCAATGGAGAAGGGTAGTTAGTGGGGTTCACCAGGGCTCTGTGCTGGGACCGCTGCTTTTTAACATATTTATAAATGACCTAGAGATGGGAGTAACTAGTGAGGTCCTTAAATTTGCTAATGACACAAAGTTATTCAAAGTCGTTAAATTACGGGAGGATTGTGAAAAATTACAAGAGGACCTTACAAGACTGGGAGACTGGGCGTCTAAATGGCAGATGATGTTTAATGTGAGCAAGGGAAAAGTGATGCATGTGGGAAAGAGGAACCTGAATTATAGCTACGTCATGCAAGGTTCCACATTAGGAGTTACGGACCAAGAAAGGGATCTAGGTGTCATCATTGATGATATGTTGAAACCTTCTGCTCAGTGTGCTGCTGTGGCTAAGAAAGCAAACAGAATGTTAGGTATTATTAGGAAAGGAATGGAAAACAAAAATAAGGATGTTATAATGCCTTTGTATCGCTCCATGGTGCGACTGCACCTCGAATATTGTGTTCAATTCTGGTCGCCGTATCTCAAAAAAGATATAGTGGAATTAGAAAAGATGCAGAGAAGGGCGATGAAAATGATAATGGGGATGGGACGACTTCCCTATGAGGAAAGGCTAAAGCAGCTAGGGCTCTTCAGCTTGGAGAAAAGGCGGCTGAGGGGAGATATGATAGAGTTCTATAAAATAATGAGTGGAGTTGAACGGGTTGATGTGAAGCATCTGTTCACGCTTTCCAAAAATACTAGGACTAGGGGGCATGCGATGAAGCTACAATATAGTAAATTTAAAATGAATCAGAGAAACTTTTTCTTCACTCAACGTGTAATTAAACTCTGGAATTCGTTGCCAGAGAAGGAGATAAAGGCGGTTAGCTTAGGGGAGTTTAAAAAAGGTTTGGACGCATAGGCGCCCCGTATAAGAGGCCCAAATGCAAACTCTTTTGGAGCGCTGCGCTTCCCAATCTGGCGACAGCAGGTATTAACTGGAGCTTCCCCTCCCCGCTGCCTTTTTGCCTGAGACTCTCTGCTCTCCGATTCAGTGGCCATCAATAAACAGACTGTGTGGGGGGCCATAGAGCTCTGCAAGGTTGCCGGTTCCTGCCCATGTTGCATCATAGAGGGTGGGACCAGAAGAGCTGTCAGCGATGCCCTGCAGAGCTCTATGGCTCCCTGCACAGACTGAGAGGAAGGGGTCCTTCTCTCTTTTCTCGCTGTCATGCAGGAATGTCCTTTTGCTAAGGCATGCATTATTCCGAGGTGCCAGATCAGCAGGAAGCGTGTGAGCTGGGATTTGCTGGCATCAACTTGGACGTGAGAGATTTTCCGGTGGCATGAGCAGAATTTATTTTAAGTGGTTTTGAAACTATACTAGAAGCTTGAAAAGTGGCTACCTAGCCACAAACTGAGAGCTCTGCTCTGACTGCCCACAATTTGAATATCAATCAATCTCCTTCAAACTTTAGTTTACAATGCAAAAGACTATTGAAAGAGAAGGAGAAATTAGATCTTACCTGCTAATTTGCTTTCCTTTAGTCCCTCCGGACCGGACCAGGATTGGACTGATGGGTTGTGCTCGCCTACCAGCAGGTGGAGACTGAGAAAAAAAACTCTGACTCTAGAGAGCCAATAGGAGCCCTGGCCATGTGACCTTAGTCTCAGTATTTGAATAACAAAGCAGGAAAGAAAGAAAGACCTTCTGTGCCGTATGGAATTCTAGCAGCCACAAATTCGTCGGCGAAGCCGAGTACTAGAGCTCACCAGCAACTCTCACCATAGAAGTGGTATGGCATATTTAAGGCTTTATATATATTCCAGCAACTGAGCTCACCAGCAACTCTCACCAGAGAAATGGTATGGCCCATTTGTATCAGAGCTCGCCAACAACTCTCACCAGAGAAGTGGCATGGCCCATTCATATTAGAGCTCAC
Source organism: Microcaecilia unicolor (assembly GCF_901765095.1). NCBI lineage: Eukaryota > Metazoa > Chordata > Amphibia > Gymnophiona > Siphonopidae > Microcaecilia > Microcaecilia unicolor. The sequence continues at coordinate 19,959 of NW_021962915.1, read as the reverse complement.
CAGCAACTCTCACCAAAGAAATGGTATGGCCCATTTGTATCAGAGCTCACCAGCAACTCTCACCAGAGAAGTGGTATGGCATATTTAAGGTTTTATATATATTCCAGTAACTCAGCTCACCAGCAACTCTCACCAGAGAAATGGTATGGCCCATTTGTATCAGAGCTCGCCAACAACTCTCACCAGAGAAGTGGCATGGCCCATTCATATTAGAGCTCACCAGCAACTCTCACCAAAGAAATGGTATGGCCCATTTGTATCAGAGCTCACCAGCAACTCTCACCAGAGAAGTGGTATGGCATATTTAAGGTTTTATATATATTCCAGTAACTCAGCTCACCAACAACCACCAGAGAAGTGGTATGGACCACGCGAAGGTTTATTTATTTATTTATTTATGTATTTATTTATTTATTTTAGTTTTTGTAAAGCATTCCACATGTGGTAAAGGAACTAATACACGTCCAAACCTAATAAAAGAATCTAAAGAGTTGAGAGAACATGGGAGGGGCCTGGTCCGGTCCGGAGGGACTAAAGGAAAGCAAATTAGCAGGTAAGATCTAATTTCTCCTTCCTTAGCGTCCCTCCGGACCGGACCAGGATTGGACTGATAGGAAGTACCAAAGCAGTAATCTGAAGGGAGGGACCCTATGAAAACTGCATAGAAATATCCATGCTGTATAGGCCACCTCCTGTCGAGAACTAACATGTGGTGTGTCTCAATGAGCAAAAGAATGAAGGTAAGACCAGGCTGCCACCTTACCAATGAGCATCGAGAGCATCAAAAAGCGCTGTAGTAAGAATAGAGCCCACTTCTGAAGTTGTGGAATATGTTGTTATACTCTGTGAAACTGCCCTCTCAGTGAGATTTCTCAGTGAGAAGAGAAATAGAAGTTCTCATTTCCTTAATCCGTCGAGATATAGCGGGTAGAAACAACCAAACCCTTACGCCTACTGGCTAGAAAGACAAAACCAAGAACAAAAAACCGATCGGAAAAGGTGAAAACATGAAACTAGACTAGGCCGAAAAGAAGTAACCAACTGTAGAAGTACTCCACACATAGCCCTACTTGCTGCAATAGCTACTAGGAACCCTGCTTGAAGAGGAAACCTTTATAGAAAAAGCTATGGGTACTATAAAACAGTGGTTTAAGAGGAAAACTTAAAGGACACCAGAAGAAAACAGCCCAAAAAGAGAACCTACGAGAGCTGAAAGATTAACATTGTGATTTGAAGAGGATTTCGGCCTGTCGGGTGAAGGAGACTAAGATCCTTAAAGTAAACGAGAACTTCCAAAAAAGACGAGACCGTAAAAAGTGCAGGAGAAGAGAAAAGAGTATTGAAGGGGGGCAGACTCAGGAAAGATGTCAGGAAGTATTTCTTCACGGAGAGGGTGGTGAACGCTTGGAATGCCCTCCCGCGGGAGGTGGTGGACATGAAAACGTTAACGGAATTCAAACATGCGTGGGATAGGCATAAAGGAATCCTGTGCAGAAGGAATGGATCCACAGAAGCTTAGTTGAAATTGGGTGGCGGGGGGAAGAGGGGTTGGTGGTTGAGAGGCTAGGATAGGGGAGGGCAGACTTATACGGGGTCTGTGCCGGAGCCGGTGATGGGAGGCGGGACTGGTGGTTGGGAGGCGGGAAATACTGCTGGACAGACTTATACGGTCTGTGCCCTGAAAAAGACAGGTACAAATCAAGGTAAGGTATACACATATGAGTTTATCGTGGGCAGACTAGATGGACCGTGCAGGTCTTTTTCTGCCGTCATCTACTATGTTACTATGTTTAAAAGAGAGTAATCTTTTATGAAAACCAACAAAAAATGAACCAAGAACAAATAAAAGAGATGGGGCTCAACAACGCAACCGCCGCATAGAAAGAACTACTGAAGCGTAAAATGTGCTCTTAAGTAATGAAAAACCCACCAAAGAGCCAAACCATATGACCAAATAAAGCCTGATGGAAGATGGAAATTTTTTTTTTTAAAGAGAAAACGCCTAGTAAGTTGACGGAAGAAACGCCTATAGAAGGTTGAAAGACCCCTGCTAAACGATGGCGTATATCCCTGTCTCCGTCAAGACTGTTGCTAGACGGAAGAAGCAAGAAATGTGGTAGGCGAGCTAGAAGAATGGTCTAAGGTTTGGCAATTAAAATTCAATGCGAAGAAATGCAAAGTGATGCATTTAGGGAGTAGAAACCCACGAGAGATGTATGTATTAGGCGGGGAGAGTCTGATAGGTACTGAGGGGGAGAGGGATCTTGGGGTGATAGTATCCAAGGATCTGAAAGCAACGAAACAGTGTGACAAGGCGGTGGCCGTAGCGAGAAGGTTGCTAGGCTGTATAGAGAGAGGTGTGATCAGCAGAAGAAAGGAAGTGTTGATGCCCCTGTACAAGTCGTTGGTGAGGCCCCACCTGGAGTATTGTGTTCAGTTTTGGAGGCCGTACCTTGCGAAGGATGTTAAAAAAAATGGAAGCGGTGCAAAGAAAAGCTACGAGAATGGTACGGGATTTGCGTTCCAAGACGTATGAGGCGAGACTTGCTGACCTGAACATGTATACCCTGGAGGAAAGGAGGAACAGGGGTGATATGATACAGACGTTCAAATACTTGAAAGGTATTAATCCGCAAAAAAATCTTTTCCGGAGATGGGAAGGCGGTAGAACGAGAGGATATGAAATGAGATTGAAGGGGAGCAGACTCAAAAAAGATGTCAGGAAGTATTTTTTCACGGAGAGGGTGGTGGATGCTTGGAATGCCCTCCCGCGGGAGGTGGTGGAGATGAAAACGGTAACGGAATTCAAACATGCGTGGGATATGCATAAAGGAATCCTGTGCAGTAGGAATGGATCCTCAGAAGCTTAGCCAAAATTGGGTTGCGGAGCAGGTGGGGGAAGAGAGGTTGGTGGTTGGGAGGCGAGGATAGTGGAGGGCAGACTTATACGGTCTGTGCCAGAGCCGGTGATGGGAGGCGGGACTGGTGGTTGGGAGGCGGGAAATACTAAAAAAGGCAGGTACAAATCAAGGTAAGGTATACACATATGAGTTTATCTTGTTGGGCAAACTGGATGGACCATGCAGGTCTTTTTCTGCTGTCATCTACTATGTTACTATGTTACTATGTTTGAGAGCCTGAAGGCAAAAAGAGATATCCCTGAAGTGCCGCAGCGAGGCAGTAACACTGAAAAGATGAGAGTCCATTCACTTGAATGCAGGGTGAGACAACTAAGAAAAAATGACTTGCAGTGTTTCGACTGCCGCCACATGGACGGCTGAAAAAGCAGTTAAGCGAATGTTCACCCATGACAAGAGCCTCACTGACTACAAACTCAAGCGTATACTCTTAGTTCGTCCTTGGCGGATGGCAGAACCCATTGCCATGGCAAAAATCAACATAGCACTCCCCGCCTTGCTGGTCAGTAGGGGAACAAAATTTACCCGAAGGTAAACGAATTGTTGTGGTCCCCCAGATACAAAACATATACAAACAAGCTTCTGCCAAAACGTGTACTGCCCGAAGCATCCCTATGACGGAACTAAGGTTCTTGTGATAACTAGATGATACTTAAAGAGCGCAATTGAAGACCCTGAGATTCCAAAAAGGATGAAGGAAAATTCCTTCTGGGAAACTAGAAAGTAAAATTGTACTCTGCAGAATAGAGTGAGGAAATGGCTGAAGGCCCAAGGTCACCAAGAAAAAAGAAAATATATAAACTGGGATGCTTGCAGAGGAGACGAAAGACTCTGCGCCAACCTGACTAAACAAAGAGAGAAAATTTGAGATATCTGATGAGAGATCAAATGGGAGATCAAACGAGAGGCCTGGCTACATTCACCACCCAACCTAGAGACTGTAAAAGATGCACCACCCGGTGCGTAACCTGAGAACTCTGCCGATAAGACTTTCCCCAATTAGTCAGTCATCTAGGTAAGGCTGAAACAAGGATCCCTAGTTGTCAACCTAGAATCGTAAAGCGCCAGAATCTGCGATGAACCTGCCAAATAGGAATATGTAAATAAGCCTCTGACCTATCCAAGGCCGTTAAATACTCTCCTCGCCGAACTGTCACTATGACCGACCGAGGAGTCTCCATACACAAAGTTGTGACCCTGAGAGCGCGATGAACATCCTTTTAGAGCTAAAATAGAACGTAAGGAAGAGTTCTGCTGAAAATGACCGGTTAATGCTTAAGCAAAAACTAGCCATTTTCTGGGTTCTGGGGAAGAGAGGAAGGGTGACCAAGGACACTACCTAAATAGGGCTCCATACCCCAGCCCTATCCCTGTGGCGTCTCACAGCTGGGTAAACTTTAAATATAGGTGTCCACCAACCATGGAAGCACGCTCTTTTTTTTTTTTTTCAGCAGGTTCAACCATTTGCTCAGAATGGACACCTGATTCACCGGCCCGTAATTTCCTGGATCTCCCCAATCCTCGTACCATGGTCATGCCTCCTCCCTCACTGAGATGTACCAAACCCACACCCATTAGATACGAATGCTGGGTTTGATGGACTTTTGGTCCTTCCCAAGACGACAATACCTATGTACCTATGCCCATTAGACATGAATGCTGGGCTTGATGGCCTTTTGGTCTTTCACAGTAGAACAATACTTATTTACCTAAGACATAGTGGCACAGGAAGTGAGATCCCTTCCAAGTGAAAGGAGGCTCTGGAGAGAAGGCGCATAGAAGAAAAATGAAAAAAGGACAGACCTGTAAAATACTTTTACCGGAAAAGAAGAATTTGTGCCCCCACCACTTAGAGAAGGCGGAGGAGACAAGACTGTATATGAATTCAAGAAAGCTTGAAACAAGAACATAAGATCTCTAAGGAAGAGGAAGGGATAGTAGATGGTATGGATAGGCCTACTAGACCAAACCAGAAAGTTTACCATCTGCCAATGCTGAACTGATAGCGAAGATAAAAAACCCAATTAGATGGTTTCAGGACCTGCCACTATCTTTAAGGGGGAAATATGCAAAATGAAAAGGTGGCCTCATTCTCTAAGTGGTCATCTGTCCTGTAACTACCAGAAGAAAGCCAAAATGAAGTATGAGAGGCTTCAAGACAGTTGGAAAAGAAGGGAAGACACGAACCAAGCATGCCTGCAGTTGAGTGATTGGGAGCTTGATAGACAGGGCTGTCCCTCAGAGAATACGAGAGAGCTTATATATTCATATGGCATCTAAAACAAGCTATTTCTTAAATTCATAAAAAACACTGTAGAATACCACAGCCATTGAGAGAAATTCTTAAAAGGAACAAACTCTGTGTATCCACAAATTAAAATCATAACCTTGTCAAAACTGAAATTACAACCTTGCAGAATTTACATAGTCTCAAGGCAGAAAAAGAATAAGAAATAAGGTAGAACCACAACACTGGGAAACCACAGAGAAAAATAATCCTGAATTATAGAGCAAACAGCCTCAAACCATTTGTGCAAATGGTGTGCACAAATGCACAAGTACACAAGCCTTCCACGTGTTGGAATGTAATTGTATTTTACATGCATTGCCTGTCACCTATTATTTCTCTGTGATTACTCTGTGACCTCTGATGTGAATTACTTAGAGAGGTCACACTGCTATGCAACTTCCTGTTGGGGGTTAGACACAGCACATGCAGCACATGGAGCACATGGAGCTCATGATCTCTCCTAACCTGAGAGGATCTATGGTGGTGTGAGCATCCATTACCATCTAAGCACATGGAAGGAGCTGATAAGACAAATGTATAATAATATGTATATATAAGCCTGTCTGATTATAATCAAACTACAAACTGTGAGTAAACAGATGTTTTGTTACTTCAACTTTAAAGTGACTCAGCAGTGAATTATTCAGGGGTGAATGAGAGAGATGAAGAAAGAAATTAACATTTCTAAAGCTGAAGCTGTGTGTACTAAAATCTGCTAATTATTTACTACAAATAATCCAACAAAAGGGTTATGGGCCCAGGGCCAGGAATTGAAAAAGAAGAGAAATATTACCAGGCAGAAAAAAAGGCCACATTTTTCTCTTAAGTTTTAAAGGAAAGATTCAGTCTGTCTCTCTCCCCCCCCCACACAGCAGACAGAAGGCTAACAAAATGGCTGAGGGAAGAAATTCACCATTGTTCTACTCTCTCAAGGTGCCTAGATTAACTGAGTTTAATTATCGGCAGTGGGAATTAAGATTCATATGTCTCCTTCGAGCAAAAAGATTAAATATATGCTTAGACCAAGACAGAACAGATGAAAATATGGCTGATGGGACAATGCAAACTATTATGTGAAGTGCATGCTTTTGGAAGCTCTCTCAGAGAAACAAGCCATATTAGTGGAGGGAAAAGATACACCAAAGGACATTTTATATAACTGAGAACTATGTATGCAACTACATATGCAAAGCAGCAACCAATTTGGCTGGCAGAGTTGAATGAAACCAAATTAAGGGATAAAAGTAAATGTAATGATCACATTATGCATCTTATGTCTTCATTTCAAAAGTTAGAACTTTCAGGAATTCCCATGTGTGATGCATTGAAAAGAGCATTTCTTTTTACCTCACTATCAAAGAAGTTTGATGTTTTTAGGTCTGTAAATGAGGCCATTGAAGGGCAATCTTTGAACAGACAACATCAAAACTAAGGCAGGAATGCATAATAAATGATTCTGAGGAGATGTGTTCTCAAAGTCAGTCAGAGAGAAATGAAACAAATTTCTTGGCAAAGAACAGAGGAAGGCGGAGCTATGGGAAAACTCCACCCAAGGGCAAGCTGATTTGCTACTCATGTGGAAAGGAGGGACATGTATCTAAATGGTGTAAGGAAACACAAAACACTCCCTCTAGCTCACCTAAGCCAATGGAACTAAAGAATTTTCAAACCAGGAAATGTATGAAGGACAAAGATAAACACAAGGGTTTTCTAATGGCAGAAAAATCTTTGACTATGGTAAATAATAATTCAAATGAAAGTACTTGGATTTGGATTCAGGGAGCACATGCCATTTAACCAATTGTAAAGATTTCTTTCAGGAAATGTGTCCAGAAGAAGGAATTCTTAAAACTGCAAACGCAGGGACTGCTAAGATCCAAGCAAAAGGTATTGGATTCTTAAAATGCAAAGTGTCTAATGAAGTTAAAGAAATTCCTGTAAGTGATGTCTTGTATATTCCCCAAGCAGTTTGCAATATGCTTAGTGTATCTACATTAGATAAGAAGGGATTTGTGATTCATTTTGAAAACAGTAAGTGCACAATCTCTAAAAATGATGAAGTGTATGCTGAAGCTTTTATGCATAATGATGTTATAAGCTGAACATTTCAGGTGAAGCCTCACATATGGCGCAAGTAAGGAAGAATGATGGTAAATGTAGTCTGGAAATCTGGCACCGCCGCCTGGGACAATCGTGATTTTAAGGTGATCCAGGATCTTTACAGTAAGCAACTGGCCACCGGCATTCAGATAAGTGCAGATGCTGGTAAAATGGAGAAATGCATAGACTGTGTTACTCAAAAAGGTGTGAGACCCTCATTTCCTGCATACACAGGAAATAGGAGTAATAAAGTGCTGGACTTAATACACAGTGACTTATGTGGACCGTTTAATATCCCATCATTGGGAAATAACAGATTTGTGCTAATATTCTTGGATGATTTCTCTAGATATTGTGTGGCCTATTGCTGAAAGAGAAAAGTCAAGTCACAGACATGCTGAAGAAATACGTAGCCATGGTGAGCAATAAATTTGAAAGAAAACCAAAGGTTCTTCAGACCGACAATGGTGGTGAGTTCACTTCACAAAGCATGCGCACATTTCTAGAACAAGAAGGCATTCAACATATCACAACAGTAGCTTATACACCAGAGCAAAATTCTGTTGCAGAGAGAAAATTTAGGTCAATTGTGGAAATGACCAGATGTATGCTGTCAGATAGCAATCTCCCTAAAAAACTATGGGGGGAAGCCATTCTCACAGCAGTGTACCTACAAAACAGAATGCCAACTAAAGGCGCTGAGCGCACACCACATGAGACATGGCATGGTAGGAAGCCAAACCTGTCACACATAAGAACATTTGGAAGTACAGCATATGCTCATTACCAAAGCAAAGAAGGCATAAGCAGGGATTCCACAACAGAAAGGGGCATTTTAGTTGGCTATGCTCCAGGACACAAAGGATATAGAATTTTGAATCTGAAAACTGGCATTGTTGGCATAAGACATGTTACATATTTTGATGAAAACAAAAGGGTTGATAAAGGCTGGATTATCCCAGATGAGCCTTATCATCCAGAATATGAAACTAGAACCATATAGACATGCCAGTGTATATAAATGCCATACCAAGGCAGATGTCTGAAAGCAACTCACCTGTATCTAACGAGGAACAGGCAGAGGAAGCAGACACAGAAAGGATCATTGAAGAAGACAGTACAGTTGGAGAAGGGGAATCAATTGGAGAAGAACTCTCAGATTTAGAGGATGCGGAAAAGGTCAGACCAACCTGTTGTCAGACGCTCATCCAGGGAAAACAAAGGTGTTCCACCCCCAAGACTGTCTTACCTAACAAAGTCAGCAGAAGCTCAAGAGCCCTTAACATGGGATGAGATTGAGAAAATGCCAGCAGAAGAAGCTGCTGAATGGCATAAAGCTGCACAAGAAGAAATTGATGCATTGGATAAAAATAATACTTGGATTCTTACAAAATTACCTCCTGGCAAGAAAGCTATAGGATGCAAATGGGTATTCAAGTTAAAAGGAATGCACAAGGAAAAGTGGAAAGGTATAAAGCCAGATTAGTGGCAAAGGGATATCTTCAAAAATATGGAGAAGATTTTGATGAAGTGTTTGCACCTGTAGTGAAACACACGACAATCAGAACACTTCTGAGCATTGCAGTCTCAAAAGGCATGCAAGTCAAACACATTGATGTGAAAACAGCGTTTCTTCACGGAGATATAACTGAAGACTTGTACATGGAACAGCCAACAGGTTTCATAAATACAAAACAAAGACAGCTAGTGTGTAAATTAAACAAAGGTCTTTATGGATTAAAGCAAAGTGCAAAATGTTGGAATGAAAAATTGCATGAAATATTGACAAATTTAGGATTTAAGCAAGGTGAAGCAGATAAATGCTTGTACACTAGGTGCACAAATGGACAATATGCATACATTTTAGCTTTTGTTGATGATCTGCTCATTGCAAGCAAAAGTGAGCAAGAGTACAAGGACATTGTAAAGTGTTTAAACCACAATGTTGAGATAAAAGAACTGGGTAATGTGTCATACTATCTTGGTATAGAAATTGAGAAACAAAATGATGGTTCTTATCTTCTAAGCCAGAAGCAGAAAATAAACGAGCTTATTGAAAGTTTAGGTATGCAAGATGCCCAAGTTGTAAGCACTCCCATGATCACTGATTTTCTGAAGGATGAAACAGTAAGAGAACCTTTACCAGATAACATCCAATATAGATCAGCCATAGGTAAGCTTTTATATCTAGCTACCACATACAGGGCTGATATAGCAAATGCAGTAGGAATTTTGAGCAGAAGGGTCAGCTCACCTACCAAATCAGATTGGACTGCAGTTAAAAGGATGGTAAGGTATTTAAAGGGTACCATTGATTGTAAATTAAAGGTTTCAGCCAATAGTAATCCAAAACTAATATGTTACTGTGATTCAGATTGGGCAGGGGATCATTCTGATTATAAATCCACAAGTGGATATGTGTTTATGTATGGAAATGTACACATTTCATGGGCCAGTCATAAACAAAGTATTGTGAGTTTGTCTTCTACAGAAGCTGAATATGTGGCCGTATCGGAAGCGTGCAGAGAACTGATGTGGATTGAAAAACTTTTGCTGGATTTCGGAATAGCTGAAAAGAGACCAATCCAGATAATGGAAGATAATCAGAGCTGCATCCGACTGTCACAGAATGACAAGGTTCAGTCACGCACCAAGCACATCGCAACGAAATACCACAACGTGCGAGAGTTGGTGAAAGAAGGGGTCATCAGTCTACACTATTGTCACACCAGTGAGATGACAGCTGACATCATGACCAAACCGTTACCCAGAGAACATTTTGTGAATCTGCGTATAAAGCTTGGACTTTGTATGAATAAATAATTGCATGACAGTTATGCATGAGAAGGGGTTTGTTGGAATGTAATTGTATTTACATGCATTGCCTGTCACCTATTATTTCTCTGTGATTACTCTGTGACCTCTGATGTGAATTACTTAGAGAGGTCACACTGCTATGCAACTTCCTGTTGGGGGTTAGACACAGCACATGCAGCACATGGAGCACATGGAGCTCATGATCTCTCCTAACCTGAGAGGATCTATGGTGGTGTGAGCATCCATTACCATCTAAGCACATGGAAGGAGCTGATAAGACAAATGTATAATAATATGTATATATAAGCCTGTCTGATTATAATCAAACTACAAACTGTGAGTAAACAGATGTTTTGTTACTTCAACTTTAAAGTGACTCAGCAGTGAATTATTCAGGGGTGAATGAGAGAGATGAAGAAAGAAATTAACATTTCTAAAGCTGAAGCTGTGTGTACTAAAATCTGCTAATTATTTACTACAAATAATCCAACACCACGTACCACCTAGATTGCATAGTATAGTGTTGTTGGTTTTTGTTTTTTTTTTTACTTCTCTCTTCTGGATAACCGATGTGATTGGAAAATCATGCTTTCAACCCCCTAGTTCCCCTGAAAGATGAAAGAATGATATTTGTTTGTTCTCGTTTCTATAATTCGTTGTAGATTCAAATTATGGAGCGCCACACATACCACAGAGCACTGCGTTCTGAAGGAGCAGGCTGCAATATAGAAAAACTTGGAGCCGAAAACGAATGGACTCCGTCGCTGACAAAAACATGCTGCAGTTTCTCCTGCATAATGGAGCTCTCTCCGCCCCCCCCCCCCAAAAAAAAACACGTTGCGCGGAAAACAAAATGGGCGCCACACGCCCCGAATTCACGGGAGCGGCATCCGGAGGCGCACCCTGACCCGTCCACAACTGCTGAAGCAGACCGCGACGGCGAGGGACCCTGGGCTGACGACTGAAGCCCCGAAGACGGCGAAAGAGAAGGTCCCGACGCACCCCCCCAGCGGCGCACAGTATTTACAGGAGCCGGAAGAGGAGATCCCCCCATGCTGGCATACAGCGCAGCGTCTCAGCTTCTCGGACATGACGGTAATGCACGTGCACGCGCATACCCGATTCGCGCCAAAATCTCTTCTTTTTTTTTTTTGAAGCCCTGCTCCGCCGAACAAACCGCTAAAAATAAAACAACTGACAAAAACGGAGGGAAGAGCAAAAAAAACAGCCAAGAAACCTCCCCTAAACTACTGCTGCCTCTTTTTGTTTTTAAACAGCTAGATAATATAGACACCCAAAACAGCAACCAGAGCTGCCTGCTGGTTAAAGTAATGGGGAAAAACTCCGCTGAAGAGTAATAGAATAACACAGAGCTGCCTGCTGGTTAGAAGCCTGGGGATTTTTTTTTTTTTAAACAGCTGAGCGCAGACGTGATGCGGTGGAAGCAGTAACAGCGGTTTTGTGCTGCTCCGAGTGCCCTGCTCGCCCCCGACCTAAACCGCCGTAGAAAAACCCCAAAAAACCGATCGGACTCTGTAAACGGACGGAGGAAGGTGCATGGAACAATATCTCGTTCCTATGCCGCTCGGAAGCACCAGGAAAAGCTCGAAAAGCGAAAAAGAAAAGCTGCTAGCGGCAAACAGCGATTCCAAGATGGCGACCGCATCCCCGCGAAGCGAGGCTGAATTTACCGCCCGACAGCTGGCGCAGTTGGTAACAGCGGTAGGAACCGCACTGGAACCCCGTTTTACAGCATTAGAGAGCCGATTGGGGAAAATAGATGGCACATTGGCGGAAATAACAAGCAAAACGGCAGAGGTTGAAAAACGAGTATCAGACCTAGAGGACACATGGCAGCAACGCGAGCCGGATATAGCTAACTTAAAACAACAGCTAACAATCCAAGCAGAGAAGCTAGATGAACTAGAGAACAGAACTAGGCGATGCAACCTCAGACTGGTGGGCCTGCCTGAAACCATACCAGACAAGAACCTAAGCACAGTGCTGGAAACATGGCTCTCTAAGGAATTTGCCATATCAGACAGCAGAGGCCATCTTTGCATTGAACGGGCCCACAGACTGGGGAGACCGGGTCAACCGGGGTCTAGACCCAGAGTGGTCATAATAAAAGTTCTCAATTATCTCCATAAAGAAGAGATTCTACAGGGGTACCGACAGAAAAGAGACACTTTAAGATACGCAGACAACCAAATAAGAATATTCCAAGACTACTCAGCTAGTGTACAGGAGAGGAGAAGAAAATTTCATCCGATTTGCTCCTCACTTATTGATAAAAATACCAGGTTTATGCTCCTGTACCCAGCGACGTTGAAAATCATGAAAGATGGAAAATGGATATCCTTCACTTCAGAACAATCAGCGACACAATTTATTAACCAGGAGCTGCACGCACCTGCAACACCAACGTGAACTTGCTCCAAAAGAACTGTAGTGAACAGATTCTGTACTTGATAAGACCATACTGCCAGATCTGATGACACTTTTTGAGAACTCAAATTGCCAAAGGTTAAAGGTAAAAATGATATGTCTGGGGGGGAGCGGGGCACTCAGCACATTGTGACTAGGCCTTGATGGGAAATGCCCTTTCAAGGCAAATTTTGGGAGAAGGGGAGTGGGAAGAATGGGTAGACATGAGGATAAGGGGAGGGATAGGGGTGGGGGAAGATATACTAAAGGGAGTAATTGGAAAGTTAATTAGTGGGGTAAAGGGGGAGGATATTACTGGTACCTATGATAACATGAGAGCTAATTTGAATCTTGGTCTCCAAATACAGCAGGCATGCTCCTGGGGAGAGGCTGGGCCCCCGGGGGTAAATCAGGCAATACTACTGATAGTATCCCCAAGGCTGGAGAGTCATTAACCACTCTGGAGTAAAGATCTTGTCGTGGAATGTTTCAGGCATCACATCGCCAGTGAAGAGATATAAGATCCTATCTCAGATAAGGCGACATAATATAGATTTTGCATGTTTGCAAGAAACAAAATTATCAGATAATGAACATGGAAAACTTTGTCAACAGTGGGTGGGTGAGAGCCATTTCTCCTCCTCGGGCAATAGGAGGAGAGATGGCTCAATAAAACCCTCACTGTATTCCTGTGGCAGGGTAAACGGGCACGCACAGGTTTGAAAAATCTCATGAAGCCCTGTTCGGGAGGGGGATTAGGACTGCTCGATTTAAAACTCATAACGATAGCATGTGGCCTGCGGCATCTATCAGATTGGTTTCGAGCAAAAGAGTTCTTCTCTTGCACAAGTGTGGAAACCACATTGATAGCTCCAATGGATTTTGCTTATTGGCTCCATGCTCCAGTAAAGGAACTCCTACCGTTGGGTCAGTACGGGTACATTTTAAATCCCCTGCGTAAAACATGGAAATGGCTGGGTAGGATGTACAAATGGAATAAAGCAGTAACTCCACTGCTCCCTATTAAAGGTAATTTAGCATTCCCAGAGGGGGGAGGCTCCGCTTTGTTTAAAAAATGGGAGAACTGTGGCATTAAATATTTGTTTCAGGTGGTGTCTGAAGACGGGACTATTAAACCCTTTAAAACCTTGTGTGAAGAATTCGGATTGGGACAGAAAGACCACTTTCAGTACCTACAACTTAAACACTATGTTAGGTCACTACCTGCAACAGATCTTACACAGCAAATATGGGACTCCATGAATGATCTACTAGGCCTAGAGGCCCAATTAAAAGTACCACCCCGTTACTTCCATCGTCACCTTCGAGACTTGCAGGGGACTTCAGATTACACAAGCGTTTCACAGCAATGGCACCAAGAACTGAGATGGAAACCCAACTCTGAGCAAATAAAACTGTGTCTGACAGGTGTATACCAGACGACAGAGAATGCGGCATGGCAGGAAATGCAATACAAATTTATTTTACGGCTTTATATCTCACCACATAGAGCCTTTAAAGCGACCATCAGAGCTACAGATGATTGCCCAAAGTGCGGACAAGTGGGAGCCTCCTTGGGACATATGTTTTGGTTCTGTACAATGGTGTTTCAATTCTGGAAAACGCTGGGACATCATGTGTCTCAGATGTGGAAAGTACAATGGCACCCATCACCAGGCCAACTCTTTGAGGTTTACAACATCCGAGGAAAGTCACCCGAGGGACTAAAAGCTTTTTTGAAAAGGGCGACCTTGATGGGCAAACGAACAATCACACAATTATGGTTACAACCAGAGCCCCCTGGAGTCCCGCAATGGAGAGGAGCTATGATGCAATGTTGCATGCTGGAAAAGAAAAGAGTGGGAGACTTGGCTTCAAAAAGGGGAGACCAATTTTGTAAAACATGGTCCCCGTTTTGGGACACCCTCACATCAGTTGGAAGAAGCAGGATTTTGAACTGTTAATAGGTCCAGTAGGGGAGGGTGGAGGGAGGGAGGATAGGAGGGGGAGTGGGAATATAAAGGAAAAGCATATGTTCACTGTATGATATTTAATATAAAGAGTTTACTATGTATGGCTATAAGTTGACCACTGTAATGGGGTCCCTTTTCTTCTGTGTCACAAAAACTGTTATAATGGGAGCAAGACAGACAAGACACTATGAAGTAAGTAAATAGATTAATGTGATGATGCTAACGGGGGGGGGAGGGGAGAAAAAGGGCGTTAGAAAATATTGATGATGCAGTTACAATGTATACATGCAACTGTGACCTGTTCTTATGTTTACGAAGTGTTTGATTATGTTCACAATGGTGATTATCATCAATAAAAACTGTTGATACAAAAAAAACAGCTGAGCGCTGCCCGCTAGCTTGCTCTTTAAAATGCTGGGAAAGGAAAAAATACATATAAGTTTTAACTTTCTATAGTGGCTGCCTCTCCCAAAGACATACACCTTTCTAAACAAAGGGTAGCCCTTCCCAGCTACGTACGGGAGATGGGGAGGAAGGGGGGAGGGACCCGGGGACACCCGAGTGTAACACCCCAGAGGCTGTAAAAGAAAGAAAGGAAAAGAAATCTCTATCTGACCAGCGTCCAACAGAGAATTCCTAGGCCCAGAAGAAGAAGTAGCAATGTTGTTCTTATTATTAACCTCTAAAAGAGAAAGATAAAGAGAGAGACTAATGGGCTCACTTCCTACCTGCTGGGAGACTGAGAAAATACTGAGGCTAAGGTCACATGACCAGGGCTCCTATTGGCTCTCTAGAGTCAGAGTTTTTTCTCAGTCTCCACCTGCTGGTAGGTGAGCACAACCCATCAGTCCAATCCTGGTCCGGTCTGGAGGGACGCTAAGGAAATAGGTGTTTTCAGAAGTTGTTTTCTAAAGGAACGTGTGTGGGGGGGGGGGGGGGGGGGGGGGAGGTGTCTAGAGGGGTTTCTTTAATTCTTGTACGGTTTCTAATGTCTTTCAATGCTGTTGCATCTCTCCCTGAAATGATTTTCTTTAGGAGAATACAAGGGATTTACAGTTTACCCAACGGCATGGCACAGCTGCACCAGGCTGTTCTCTGAGACCTGAGAAGGGCTTTTGTTTTTAGGTATACAGCAACTCTGCTTCTCACAGGAAAAGTGCTTCTAGGTTAGGAAGGACAGAAGCGGATGTGTGGCCTTTTTAGCTTTCTTGAGAACGGAGGGATTTGTTTGTGTACAACAGTTACAGGATCCTTTATTGTAAGAGGGAGAAACAGACAGGAAGAGGTGCTGGAGGGAGAGGGAGAGGCCGAGAGGGATACATAGATGCTGGATCAGCTTGGAGGGTGGGGGGCAAGGGAAAGACTGATTGACTGACTAGGTAAAGAAAGTGTATGGGGGGGGGGGGGAAAGACCCTGGAGAACTAGGAGGGAGACATACTGAACTATGGAGGAGGGGAGGGCGATGAAAGAGGGAGACATCCTGGCCCCTTGGTGGGGGAAGAAGGGAAGAGAGAGAAGAGTGACAGGGAAACAAGAGATGTGAGATATGGAGGGAAAGGGATAAGAACACAAAGGTGCACCACTGGAGGGGGGGTAGTGACACAGAGGGGCAGTACTGATCACAGCAGGGGATAGGGAAAAAGAGAGGGAAATGCAGGCCAAGACAAGGCAAAGACATAGATGGGAAATTGCTGAATTTAAGGGCTGCATCGGAACACTTTCAGGGCAGATGCTGAAACTGGAGGAAGGATAGGGACAGGGCTACAGATGGTAGACAGGACGCATAAGGACACAAGAGGATGGTGGACATGGTGAGAGAAAAAATATCAAATGGAAAGAAGACACTGCATAAAACAGAAGACTCTGGGACCAAAGCGAATAGAAAAACTAAATGATCAGACAACAAAGGTAGAAAAAAGTATTTTATTCAGAATTTATTAACTGGAATATGTCAGCTTTTGGAAATGTGGATCTCTGATATTTTGCATGTAAGTTTCAATTTTTCTAGTATTGCTGCATGCTGAGTCTGACTTCTTGAGGTAACTTTCCAGTTCAGCATTTTGCCTTCATATCTGTTGTGTCATGTGTTTTTCATGTGTGATCAAGGTGCAGTATCCTGCTAGCGTGTAGTATTTGCAGCCCTTTTTGTTTTGTTTTTTTCACGAGGTAGTGTAATGGTGTTTTAGAGCCTGGTGTAATTACAGTTCTGCCTTTCCACGCATAAGGTTGTAGGCTCGTCCTTTCCTTGGAATTACTGCTGTTATGGTTTGGTAAAGTTCTGAGTGTATTTTTGCACAAGTTTGTGTATAGTGTTTTACAGTTGAGCAATTGTGGTTAGTATATGCTTTGAGCAACCACTTTATTCTTTGACATATGATACATATCTAATATCTAAATTTAATAAAAGGTATTAATTGTGACTATTTTATTTTTACTTATTTTTTTCTGTGTGTTGTCAGACAATTATGGAGGTAAGTTCCGCCCCTGGCCCCACCCCTAACCCCGCCCCCTTTAGCCTCCCCAAACAATTGGGCCACAGGCCGCCTATGTTTGGACGGCTTCCTAAAGGAAAAGTCCATAGACCGTTATTAAATGGACTTGAGGAAAATCCACTATTTCTGGGATAAGCAGTATAAAATGTTCTGTACTTTTTTGGGACCTTACCAGGTATTTGTGATCTGAATTGGCCACTGTTGGAAACAGGATGCTGGGCTTGATGGACCTTTGGTCTTTCCCAGTATGACAATACTTATGTACTTACTTCATTGCATGCCCCCTAGTCCTAGTATTTTTGGAAAGAGTAAACAAACGATTCACGTCTACCCGTTCCACTCCACTCATTATTTTATAGATCTCTATGTCCCCTCAGCTGTCTCTTCTCCAAGCTGAAGAGCCCTAGATGCTTCAGCCGTTCCTCTTAGGGAAGTCGTCCCATCCCCATTACCATTTTCGTCGCCCTTCTCTGTATCTTTTCAAATTCCACTATATCTTTTTTGAGATGCAGCGACCTGAATTGAACAAAATATTCGAGGTGCAGTCGCACCATGGAGCGATACAAAGGCATTATAACGTCCTCATTTTTGTTTTCCATTCCTTTCCTAATAATACCTAACATTCTATTTGCTTTCTTAGCCGCCGCAGCACACTGAGCAGAGCATTTCAATGTATTATCAACAACGACGCTGAGATCCCTTTCTTGGTCGGTGACTCCTAACGCAGAACCTTGCATTACGTAGCTATAGTTCGGGTTCCTCTTTCCCACATGCATTACTTTGCACTTGCTCACATTAAACATCATCTGTCATTTACCTGCAACGCATAATTAAACTGTGGACTCAGTTGCTGGAGGATGAGGTCAAAGCAGCTAATATAGAGGGATTCAAAAGAGGTTTCAAAGTTTCTGGAGGAAAAGCCCATAAATAGACTTGGGGATTCCATTGCTCATCAGTGGAAAATGAATCATGAGAAGTAGATCTGCTTTTTGGGATCTGCCTGGCACTTGTGACCAGATCAGCCACTGTTGGAGATTTGATGGAGGAGCTTAGCCCAGCTCAGCATATTATATAAATTTGCAATCCATAAAATGGTGGACTACTGTGTAACTCCTAAGATTCCTGCCCTTCTCTCTGTGAAGCAGAGTCTCCCCAACTCTGTAATACATCAGGGTAAGGTCATCAGGAGTTCATAGGCATAATTCCAGTAGACGTTCTTATCTAACATTCCACTTGCAAGCCCAGCAACAGGGAGGGGTGAAGAAGGAGGTGAAACAGGCCCTATTGCTGTTGTGCAGATTTGTGGCAGAAACAAATATAGCCAGATGTTGTTTTTAGATAAAGGGGGCACTGCAGAGATGTAAGAATTGTCACGTACACATAGTTAGATAAAAGAATAAAAGGAATGTTTTGTTACCTCCGAAACAGGAACTTTGCAGGCACTGAGAAGCGATTTGCTTCCAGGCTGGTCTAGTTCCTCTCACAGGAAGAAAGAGACTCTTTTTGCTTGTTTATAGACTAGGCTGAGAAGTTGACCATTAAACTAAAAACCTAATGAAGAAGTTGGTTCGGCAGCTGACATAGCGATAAGCAAAAGCTTTAAGTATACCGAACATCAGAAGCATTTTTCTCCTAGCGAGAGAAAAAGTACATAATAAAATATATAAAAATATACTTACTAAATTAGCCTGAACATAGACGGTAAAGAATAGAACTTGCTTTAAGTGAAATATAACTTATCATTGGCAAGTTTGCAATCAGATGTCTCTTCTCATATCTACAATAACTAAGCTTCTGTAACAAATGTATGATTGGGTAATGGTGAATCTCTTCCTGTGAACTTCAGGATCAGGTAACGCCCAACTTAGTTTATCTGGGGAACAAGCACCCTGAAGGTTTAGTCTTGCATCTTGCAGCCTGTCTGATAAACAGCAGTTATAGGGCTAAATGATATCTATGTACAAAGACCAAAAGGTGCTTTTAAATATCAACTTGAATATAATCATATATTCTGTATTCATCCCTGGTAGTGATTAGCTTGGAAATGTATTCCCAACAGGGAGGGGGTGGAAAATTTACAATTAATTATACAGATTTTTTATTGAACTCGTTAAACTGCTGTTCTCCTACAGTACTATACAATGCTCTGTTTTTATTTATTTAGAAAAAGATGACCCTAAGAACAGTAATGCAGAGACACATAAATGGAAGCTCAGTGAGAAGCCTGAAGAGGAAAAGATGTTCTCAGAAAGAGAGAAAGAAGAGACTTTGTCCTGTTCTGACTGGGGAGAAAAGGGAAAAAATCAAAATAAACAAAAACCTTCAACAGGAGGTGAACATTGTACCAGTAATATCACACAAACAGTGGAAGAACAGACAAACCAGATGAGAGTTCAGAAATGTTTGTGTGATGGATGTGAGATATTCCTTAATGATCAATTAACTCTGAAATCAGATCAGAGATCCGATACTGAAGAGAGACCATATACAGGTACGGACTGTGGGAAAACCTTCAATCAAAAGAGAGAACTACAGCAACAGCAGAAAACATGCATAAGAGAGACCCACTGTATAGGTTCTGAGTGTGGGAAAGATTTCAGTAGGAAGAGAGAGAAACATGAGAACAATAATACAGAAACTAGAGTGTGTACAACTACAGTAAATGAGAAAACCTTTATCAATAAAGGAAGCGTTGCAAAACACCAGAAAAATGACACTGATGAGGGATTATCTGCATGTTCTAGTCATGACAAAAGCTTCAGTCAGGAAGAAAATGTCATAAGAAATACAAAATTCCACCCAGAAGAGATACTAGTTTCAAGTGCTGAATGTAAGAAAAAATTCAGCCATAGAGAAACATTCACAGATCATAAAACACCTCAGACTGGTGAAGAATCAATGACTACTACTAAACCTGAAAAAGTCTTTTGCAGAAAGACAG
>NW_021962914.1:364890-506323 GCF_901765095.1 Microcaecilia unicolor | reverse complement strand
TTTTGTGTATTTATATCATGATTATTTTACAATGTTTTCTTTTAAATAATTTTTTTAGACTCCTGAGGCAGGCCTGTGGCCAAAACACAGTACTGTGTCGAGTCTACAATAAAGTTTATTCTCTTTCATACCACCATAGTCTCGAAGTCCTTAAGTCATTGGTCCACTTCCCACTTTGTTTTTCTGTATCAGCCATTTTATGAGCCGTCTTGGGAGGGAGAAGTCAGAACTTCTGTGAGAGTAGATACATTGATCCCAGAACAGGGGGAGAGACAGTAAATTGCAGGCAGTGATGCTGTTAGTGCTGGGCCATTGGATATTAAAACTCCTGTAATGGACACCTGGATGGAGTTAGACCTGTACAACAGACAATTCTGCACCTACTGCTGTTAAATCCGCACCCCTTTATTACTTTAAACTCAATCTGGATAGTTTTGGTCTCCATAGAGAGATTAGTTTTGCATTGGTTAATGTTATAAATAACTTTAAATCAAGAGTCCAGGCCCAGGATGAGGTTATTAAGAACTGTGCTGCTAGGACAGGGGGAGCAGAGAAGTGTCCCAGATGGAGATACAAGCTAGGAGTACTGTGGATAAAGATAAAAAGACTGAAAACTTGGAAAACTGCTCTAGAGCCCTCAACCTGCACATTAGCACCACCATGCTGGGAAAAGACCAAGGGTCCATCAAGCCCAGCATCCTGTCTCCAACAGCAACCAATCCAGGCTTCAAGAACCTGGCAAACCCCCCCCCCCCCCCCCCCAATTTTTTAAATAATGTTCAATGGACTTTTCCTTCAGGAATCTGTCCAAACCCCCCTTAAACTCCGTAAGGCCAGCTGCTGTCACTACATTCTCCGGCAACGAGTTCAAGAGTCCAACTACATGCTAAGTAAAGAAAAGCTTTCTCCTATTTGTTTTAAAATCTACCATATTCTAGCTTCATCTTGTATCCCCTGGTTCTATTATTGTTTGAAAGTGTAAACAAACCCTTCACATCTGTCCGCTCTACTCCGCTCATTATCTTGTAGACTTCTATCACCCCTCAGCCGCCTTTTCTCCAACCTCAAGAGCCCTAACCGTCTTAGCCTTTCCTCATAGGGAAGTCGTTCCATTCCTTTTATCATTTTTGTCGCCCTTCTCTGCACCTTCTCCAATTCCTTTATATATTTTTTGAGATGCGGAGACCAGAATTGGACACAATATTCGAGGTGCGGCATGGGCGTAGTTTGGGGGGGGGGCGAGGGGGGGCAATGCTCCCCCAAACAGCTTGCCACCTCCTGCATTGCCGATCGCGATTCTGTCTACCCCCTCCCTCCCTCCGGCACTGCAGTCTTCAATCTTTCTGTGCTCCCGGCAGCGTTAGTAATGTATCCACGCTGCCTTCACACTGCCCCAGAAGCCTTTTCTCTGCAGCGTCCCTTGGTCCCACCTATGCGGGAACAGGAAGTTGAAGAGAAAGCTTCCGGGGCATACCGAAAGCAGCATGTATACATCGCTAACGCTGCAGGGAGCACAGAAAGATTGAAGACTGCTGCGCCAGAGTTTTTTTGCACAATCCTGGACCTTGCAGGCGGGCGGGGCACAACCTGGACTAGGAGAGGTGGGGCACAGCAGAGGGAGGGGTTTTGAGCAGAGGGAAGGAGCAGGAGATGGATGGGACTGAGAGGGGTGGTGAGCAGAGGGAAGGAGTAGGAGATGGATGGGACTGGGAGGGGTGGGTCACAGCATAGAGAAGGAGCAGGAGATGGATGGGACTGGGGGTTGGGAGAGGGGAAGAAGCAGGGTGTGAAATGAGGGATATGAGAAAAAGGGCAAGAAAAAGGGATGATGTGGGAAAAGGTTGAGACATAATGTGAATGACCTGGAAGACTGGAGAGAGGATAAGAGACTTTAGGGACTGGGGTACTGGTGAGGGGTATAGGAGAAGGGGATAAGTCTCTGAAGGGGGTTGAGTTATGGTAGAAAGGAATTAAAAAGATGGTGAAAGATAAGTTATTGGGCATGGGGTAAAAGGTAACAGGCAGAAGAGTGGCCTTGGAGGCAAGGGAAGGAAGGAGAGACTTGGATGGAGCTGGGACTGATAGGGTGATGAGATGCAGTGGAGGGTAGATGAGGGCAAAGGGGGTGAGTACAGAGTATGGGAATGGTGGACTAATGAAGTGGGTGAAAGATAGGGGAGGTATTTAGGAGACTGGGTAAGGGAGAGACAGAGGGGGGAATGGGAGTGCTGGAGAGGGAATGAGAGGGAGATGGTCAAAGCCAGTAGGTAGATGGATACTAAGGACTAAAGAGTGAAAGAAAAGTGTGTGTGTGTTGGGGTGGGGGGGTGGGATGGACGGGCGTAAAATTAAAGATCAGTGCCAGGTGGAGGAGTGGCCTAGTGGTTAGGGTGGTGGACTTTGATCCTGGGGAACTGAGTTCGATTCCCAGCACAGGCAGCTAGCTCCTTGTGACTCTGGGCAAGTCACTTAACCCTCCATTGCCTGCCGCATTGAGCCTGCCATGAGTGGGAAAGCACGGGGTACAAATGTAACAAACAACAACAGACAGATGCAGAGAAGGACAGGAAGACAAGAGAAGAGTGAAGAAATGGAAAGTCAACCTTCAAAAGAATTTAGAAGACTGATACATGGAAAGTGGAGACTGGGACCAGACCAACTAGAAAAATAGAATGCTTAGACAACAAAGGTAGAAAAGAAAACATTATTTTTATTTAACGCATTTTAAGGACTAAGATGTGCCTGCTTTATGAAATGTACATTTTTTTCCATTGTTGTATTTTGCAGAGTACAGGAGAAAATACATTTCTGTTTCTCTTTTACCAGTATTTGCACTGCTTACAGAGTCTGGCTTTCTTGAAGAGATCTATATTTCAGTTTTTGTGGGCATGTTTTTTGTGGTTCCTATTTTGTATCACGAGGGTCTGTCCATGTTCTGCATATGTGACTGACGTGACGGATTCTACTAGCATGTAGTGTTTGTTTAGGAATGTGTAACAATCCAGCTTGTTACAGTTTTCCAGTAGCAGGTATATTGGTGCTTTAGGGTCCAGTGAAAAATTTATAGCACTGTCTTTTCATAGGTGGGTTAAGGCTGTTGTGTGTTAAGTTTTCTGTATAGGTTTTGAGTGTCTCTTTGTAGGGTTTTGTGTTATTTCATAAAGTGTCTGGCCCTATTGTTTTTGATATACTGGCTTCATATTCGGCATTTTAGTCTGGTGCGTGTATGTTTTTGTTGATTTTATTAATAGCCATATAATGAATATGTATGAGATGTATATATGCAAATGAATATGTAAATGGGCCAAACCACACCCTTTGCCCCCCCCCCCAAATGAAACTACGCCCATGAGGTGCGGTCGCACCATGGAGCGATACAATGGCATTACAACATCCTCGTGTTTGTTTTCTATCCCTTTCCTAATAATACTCAACATTCTGTGTGCTTTCTTAGCAGCCGCAGCACACTGAACAGAAGTTTTCAACGTCTTATCTACGATGACTTCCAGATCCCTTTCTAGGTCTGTGACTCCCAATGCTGAACCTTGAATGACATAGCTGTAATTTGGGTTCCTCTTACCCACATGCATCACTTTGCACTTGTCAACATTGAACTTCATCTGCCACTTGGACGCCCAATCCCCCAGTCTCACAAGGTCCTCCTGTAATCTTTCACACTCCTCCTATGACTTGATGACCCTGAATAACTTTGTGTCATCTGCGAATTTAATTACCTCACTAGTTACTCCCATCTCTAGGTCATTTATAAATATGTTAAAAAGCAGCGGTCCCAGCACAGACCTCTGAGGGACCCCACTAACTACCCTTTTCCATTGAGAATAATGACCATTCAATCCTACTCTCTGCTTCCTATCCTTCAACCAGCTCTTAATCCATAGTAATACCCTACCTCCAATCCCATGACTCTCCAGTTTCCTCTGGAGTCTTTCATGAGGCACTTTGTCAAACGCCTTCTGAAAATCCAGATACACAATATCCACCGGCTCCCCACTGTCCACATTTGTTCACCCCCTCAAAAAAATGCAGTAGATTGGTGAGGCAAGACTTCCCTTCACTAAATCCATGCTGACTTTGTCTCATCAGCCCATGTTTTTGTATGTGCTCTGTAATTTTATTCTTAATAGCCTCTACCATTTTGCCCAGTACCGACGTCAGACTCACCGGTCTATAATTTCCCGGATCGCCTCTGGAACCTTTTTTAAATACTGGCGTAACATTGGCTACCTTCCAGTCTTCCGGTACCACACCTGATTTTAGGGATAGATTGCATATTACTAACAGTAGCTCTTCAAGTTAATTTTTCGGTTCTATTAATACTCTGGGATGAATACCATCTGGTCCTGGTGATTTACTACTCTTCAGTTTGCAGAACTGACCCATTACATCCTTCAAGTTTACAGAGAATTCATTTAGTTTCTCTGACTGGCCTGCTTCAAATACCCTTTCCGGCACCGATGTCCCTCCCAAATCCCCCTCGGTGAAGACCAAAACAAAAGAATTCATTTAATTTCTCCGCTATGGCTTTGTCTTCCCTGATCGCCCCTTTAACACCACTTTCTTCCAGCGGCCCAACTGAATCTTTAGCCGGCTTCCTGCTTTTAATGTATCTAAAAATGTTTTTACTATGTATTTTCGCTTCTAACGCTAACTTTTTTTCAAAGCCCTTTATTATTTTTAGTTGTTTCTCTAAATTATCTTTGATAACTCTTGTAGACTTATTTAAGGAGAAATTAGATCTTACCTGCTAATTTGCTTTCCTTTAGTCCCTCCGGACCGGACCAGGATTGGACTGATGGGTTGTGCTCGCCTACCAGCAGGTGGAGACTGAGAAAAAACTCTGACTCTAGAGAGCCAATAGGAGCCCTGGCCATGTGACCTTAGCCTCAGTATTTGAATAACAAAGCAGGAAAGAAAGAAAGACCTTCTGTGCCGTATGGAATCCTAGCAGCCACAAAGCACTCGGCAATGCCAAGTATCAGAGCTCACCAGCAACTCTCACCAGAGAAGTGGTATGGCCCGATATGTATTACAGCTCACCAGCAACTCTCACTAGAGAAGTGGTATGGCTCACTTGTACTATAGCTCACCAGCAACTCTCACCAGAGAAGCGATATGGCTCACATGTAATATAGCTCACCAGCAACTCTCCCCAGAGAAGTGGTATGGCTCACGTATAATATAGCTCACCCGCAACTCTCACCAGAGAAGTGGTATGGCTCACTTGTCTTATAGCTCACCAGCAACTCTCACCAGAGAAGTGGTATGGCCCACTTAAGATTTTATATATATTCCATCAACTGAGCTTACCAGCAACTCTCACCAGAAAAGTGGTAAATCATATTTAAGGTTTTATAGATATTCCAGCAACTGAGCTCAGCCACAACTCTCACCAGAGAAGTGGTATGGCGTATTTAAGGTTTTATAGATAGATTCCAGCAATTGAGCTCACCAGCAACCACCAGAGAAGTGGTATAGACCACGTAAAGTTCTGTATATATATAGTATTGTTCCACGAATCGTAAAGGAATGAATACACTTCCTACTGAATACACTTCCTACTTAATAAAAGAAGCTAAAGAGTAGAGAGAACATGGGAGGGGCCTGGTCCGGTCCGGAGGGACTAAAGGAAAGCAAATTAGGAGATAAGATCTAATTTCTCCTTCCTTAGCGTCCCTCCGGACCGGACCAGGATTGGACTGATGGGAAGTACCAAAGCAGTAATCTGAAGGGAGGGACCCTATGAAAACTGCAGAGAAATGTTCATGCTGCATAGGCCACCTGGCGACAACTAACATGTAGTGTGTCCCAATGAGCAAAATAAAATGAAACTAGGACTAAGTTGCCAACTTACCAATGTGCACCGAGAGCACCAAAAATCGCCGTAGTAAGAATAGAGCCCGCTTCTGAAGTTGTGGAATATGTTGTAATATGCTGTGGAACTGCCCTCTCAGCGAGAAGAGAAATAGACATTCTCATTTCCTTGATCCTTCGCGATATAGCGGGTTAGAAACAATGAAAAACTTTTAAGCCTACTGGCTAGAAGGACAAAACCAATAAGAAAAAACCGATTGGGAAAGGTGAAAACTTTTGAACTACAGCAGACCGAAAAGAAGTTACCAACCGTAGAAGTATTCCACACATAGATCTACTTGCTGCAATGGCTACTGGGAAACACTGCTTGAAGAGGAAAACTTTATAGAAAAAGTTATGGCTACTAGAAAACAGAACTTTAAGAGTCTGTTCACCTAGTTCACCTAGCTGGTGGAAGAAGCGGGAGGTACAGGTGCAGGACTCTTTAAGAAACCACTTTGACAGTGGATGCTGCATAAGCATGCGATTGTCAACAGTATCATGCATCACTGATAGAGCTGCCAAATGAACTCTAATGGATGAGTAAGACAGACAAGATTTCGCAAGATGCAGAAGATATTCCAAAACATGCAAAATGGATACTGTTTGTGGAATGAAGTGGCGAGAGGAGTACCACAGAGTGAACCGTCGCCACTTTGATTCATAGGACTTTAATGTAGATTTCTGTCTGGAAGCAATTAAAACTTGAAGTACTTCCTGCGAAAATATCAAAGATGTTGCAGACCCAGTAACCACACCATAAGTTTGAGTGACTGGGGGTCCGGATGTAGAAGGGTGCCTTGGTTCTGCGTAAACACCTAGTGAGATGATGGAAGAAACGCATAAAGAAGGTTGAAAAACCCCTGCTGGACGTTGGCATCTGTCCCTGTCTCCGTCAAGACTGTTGCTGAACGGAAGAAGCAAGAAATGTTCGTGAGCCTGAAGGCAAAAAGAGATAGCCCTGAAGTGTCGCAGTGAGGCCGTAAGGCTGAAAAAATGAGAGTCCATTCACCTAAACGCAGGGTGACACAACTAAGAAAAAATGAGTACAAACTCAAGAGTATACTCTTAACTCCTCCTTGGCGGATGACATAACCCATTGCCATGGCAAGGACCAACATAGCTCTCTCCGCCTTGTTTGTCAGTAGGGAAAACAAAATTCACCCGAAGGTAAAACGAATTGCTGAGGTCCCCCAGAAAAAAAATATATACAAACAAGCTTCTGCCAAAAAGTGTACTGCACGAAGCATCCCAATGACAGAACTAAGGTTCTTGAGATAACTAGATGACACTTAAATAGCGCGATTGATGACCCTGAGATTCGCAACAGGATGAAGGAAAATTCCTTCTTGGGCATTAGAAAGTAAAATTGCATTCTGCAGAATAGAGCGAGGAAATGGCCGAAGGCCCAAGGTCACCAAGAAAAATATAAACTGGGATGTTTGCAGAGGAGACAAAAGACTGTGCGCCAACCTGACTAAACAAAGAGAAAATCAGAGATATCTGATGAGAGATCAAATGAGAGATCAAATGAGAGGCCTGGCTACAATCACCACCCAACCTAGAGACTGTAAGAAATGCAACACCTGGTGCGTGACCTGAGAACTCTGCTGATAAGACTTTCTCCAATTAGGCAGTCGTCTAGGTAAGAATGAAATGACCCTAAGAGCGCAATGAACATCCTCTTAGATCTATAAAAGAACGGAAGAGAGAGTACTGCTGAAAATGACCGGTTAATGCATAAGCAAAAAACTAGCCATTCACTAGATCCTGAGGAGAAGAGAAAGGGTGACCAAGGACACCAGTTAAATAGGGCTACAAACTCCAACCCTATCTCTATGGCGTTCCATAGTTGGGTAAGTTCTGAATATAGAAAGTTCTGAATATAGGAGTCCACCAGCTATGGTAGTACGCTCCGGACAGAAAACAATTGTCCCAGTATGAACGTCTGATTCACCGGCCTGTAATTTCTTGGATCTCCCTAATCCACATACCACTAATCCACGTACCACGGTCATGCGTCCTCCCTCACTGAGATGTAGATTGTAAGCTCCTTTGAGCAGGGAATGTCCTTCTTTGTTAATTTGTACAGCGCTGCGTAACCCTAGTAGCGCTCTAGAAATGTTAAGTAGTAGTAGTAGTAGTAGTACCAGACTCACACCCAATAGATATGAATGTTGAGCTTGTTTCAGGTTAAAACACCGAACCTAGGCCCAGGGTCCCCGGTGTTCCTAGTGGTGAACAGCCATGGCAAATATTGTATGCGTTAGTTTGCAGAATTACTGCAAAGCCTTGCTTTTGGAGCAGAGATTTCTGTTCGATACTCTCGTGAGAGGTTTTTTTTTTTTTTTTCTTTAATGCTGTTCTGGCTGTAGAAAGGTGGACATTTGAGCTTCCCCAGAATAGCAAAACTTATGTACCTATGCCCATTAGATATGAATGCTGGACTTGATGGACTTTAGGCCTTACCCAGCATAACCATACTTATGTACCTATGGTATAAATACACAGGAAGTGAGTGAATCCCCTTCAAATTGAAAGAACACTCTGGAGTGAAGGCGCATAGAATGAAAATGAAAAAGGACAAACTTGGAAATTACCTGTAACGAAAAAAGTGAAGTTGTGCCACAGCCACTTGGTGAAGGCAGTGTAGACAAGACTGTATCTGAATTCAAGAAAGCTTGATATAACATCAGGTCTCTAAGGAAGAGGAAGAGATAGCAGATGGTATGTATAGGCATACTGGACCAAACCAGGATGTTTATAATCTGCCAATGCTGAACTGATAGAGTAGAGACAAACACGAGTAGATGGTTTGAGGACCGTCCACTATCTTTAAGTGAAAGGATGACTTTATTCTCTAAGTGACCATGAGGCATATTTTCAAAGCACTTAGCCTTCCAAAGTTCCATAGGTTTCTATGGAACTTTGGAAGGCTAAGTGCTTTGAAAATATGCCTCCATATGTCCTGTAAAAACCAGAAGAAAGCTAAAATGAAATATGAGAGGCTTCAAGGCAGTTGGAAAAGAAGGGAAAACATGAATAAAGCATGCCTGCTAAGGCAGCTGAGTGACTGGGAGCTTGGTAGACAGGACTGTCCCTCAGAGAATATGAAAGAGCTGATATATCCCCATGGCATCTGAACAATATACTGTATGCCTCTAGAGAAGGCTTCTTAAAGTCGGAAAAAGAAAACACTGTATAACACGACAGCCATTGAGAGTGTCTGTTAAGTTCTTAAAACACTATATAACATCATAGGCATGGAGTAAAATGCTTGAAAGGAACTAAGATATTATGGTCAGAATTGCAAAGTACCAATCAATTGACTCTTAGACAATGTAGTCCTATTCACCAGGGAATGAGAAAGACAGAAATTTACTCTATGCCTATAGAGAAAGTTTCTAAAGTTCTTAAAACACTGTATAATACTACAGCTATTGAGGAAAATGCTTGAAATGAATTATGATATTATGATAAGATGTATATTTTCCACCAGGCAATGAAAAATGACTGAGCACCAGAAAAAACTATTGTTAACAGCCCCGTGATACATAGAAATTTAAAAGAACAAAAGCTTGTTATATATCCATATATGAAAGGAGCCCCCTTTCAACCAAATATTGCCTGCTGATGTGAAGAGCATTTTAGAATACGCCGTTCAGCACATACAAAAGTGTACACATCTTGGAGCCGAACTGCTCTATGAACTGCAGCCTTACCTTCAGCAGAGAGATCCCCGACTGATAAGATGGAGGGAGAAACAAAATGGCCGCCGTTCGCGCCACTGGCCCTGTGGCGATCGTCGACAGCGCGCCCGACACCTCCGAACAAGCGGAGCCCAGTGGAACGGCGAAGAAACAACAGCCAGCGAAAAAGGCCCCGAAAAAACTGGAGGCAGCACCGGACCCGAAGAAACCTTGAAGGGAGAGCAAAATTTACACGTTCCGGCTGCGTGAACTGCGCAACGCTGACCGACAGCAGCTGTTTGAACTTTTAAGCCATATCGGAAAAAACAGGTGGCCGCGCTTATGCGGTTCGCACCTTTCTTTTTTTTTTTTTTCATTTGTTTAAACTGCCGCCGCCAAAACGCAAGAAAATGGAGGAAATTAAATCTGACGAGAAAAATCGCTGTTTAAAGTCACAGATACTGAATTATTTTCTTCTGTTTTTTTTTTTTTTTTTTATAACCCCTCAATCATAATAAAACACTGGAGCTGCCTTCTCGTTAGAAGTCTGGGGAAAGAAAGGCTGCTTCTTTGAATTTCCTTTTATTTGATTTAATTCTTTTAAAGCAGCTACCTGTTAAAAGTGGCTGCCTCTCCCAAAGACGGTACACCTTTCCAGAGAAAGGGACGGCCCTTCCCTGCTAAGCCAGGGAGATGGGGAGGAAGGGGGGTGGACTCGAGACACCCGAGTTTAACACCCCCGAGGCTGTCAAAGAAAGAAGAGAAAGGAAACCCTGTCAAGCCTCTAAATAAGATTCCAGGCACAGAAGAATTATCACAAATATCTGTAATATCTAAAGAGAAAAGGAGAGAGACTAATGGGCTCACTTCCTACCTGCTGGGAGACTGAGAAAATACTGAGGCTAAGGTCACATGGCCAGGGCTCCTATTGGCTCTCTAGAGTCAGAGTTTTTTCTCAATCTCCACCTGCTGGTAGGCGAGCACAACCCATCAGTCCAATCCTGGTCCGGTCCGGAGGGACGCTAAGGAAATTAATTATATTTGCATGATCTAAAAAAATTCTCAGCAGATTACACTATCAACATACACAGTAAAAATCAAAACAACAGAAAATCAAAGAAATCATAACAAAATAATCAATAGAGGAAGACCTCTGCTATAAAAAATGATGATAAAAATGCTGCTGAAACCTAGTTCACACTCAAGGACTCCCTTAGGGTTAGACAAGAGAAAAAAAACCTCTGCAAACAGCCATACTATTTGACATATTACAAAATCAGACTCCCCCATAGATCTGGGTAAAAAGGAATGTTTTTAGTTCCTTCTTAAAAAGTTCTAGATTTTGAATTTCTCTCAAACTGTATGGTAAAGAGTTCCACAGCTGTGGACCAGCTATAGTTAAAATAATGAGGGCTGGTACTCCTCTAGTCACACAACATGGAAAAATGGAACTTCAGTAAGTTCTTATTTGCAGATCTCAGAGTTCTGGTTGGTTGATAAAGATGTAACCCTTCTGTAATAATTGAAGAAACTCTGCTAGTCAAGACTTTAAAGACCACTGTTATAATTTTAAATTTTACCAATTTCGCTATAGACAACCAGTGCAGTTGTTTCATAATAGCTGAAATGTGAGTAAAACGAGAAAAACCCCTCCAACACTCTTGCAACAGCATTTTGTGCTACTTATAATGCTCTAATTCTGTTCCTTGGTAACCTTACCAGTAGGCCATTATAGTAGTCAAAGCAAGGGGTTATAATGCTTTAGATTACTATCTAATTACCAGTAGGCCATTATAGCAGTCAAAGCAAGGGGTTATAATGCTTTAGATTACTATCTAATAGTTATTGCAGCACAACAGATCCCTTAGATGTCTCAAAAAAAAAAAAAAAAGTAGTAGGGTATGTAGGTCTTAGGAATACAAGATTCTGCTACCCTAACCCTTTAGTAAGGCGAAGTTACTTACTTGTAGCAGGTATTCTCTGAGGACAGCAGGATGATTGTTCTCACATATGGATGATGTCCGACGGCAGCCCCAGGAACGGAATCTTCCTAGCAACAAAGTTTGCAGAGCCCTCGCGCGCACTGCGCATGTGCGATGGTCTTCCCGCCCGAAGCGCGAACGTGCCTCAGTCGAATTACAAGCAAAGACAAGGGAAGAGACAACTCCAAAGGGGAGGTGGGCGGGTTGGTGAGAACAATCAGCCTGCTGTCCTCAGAGAATACCTGCTACAGGTAAGTAACTTCGCCTTCTCCGAGGACAAGCAGGCTGCTTGTTCTCACATATGGGTATCCCTAGCCCCCAGGCTCACTCAAAACAACAAACAGGGTCAATTGGGCCTCACAACGGCGAGGGCATAACATAGATTGACCTAAAAAAAACAACTAACTGAGAGTGCAGCCTGAAACAGAACAAAATGGGCCTGGAGGGGGGGGGGGGGGGGGGGGGAGAGTTGGATTCTAGACCCCAAACAGATTCTACATCACCGACTGCCCGATCCAACTGTCGCGTCGGGTATCTTGCTGAAGGCAGTAATGAGATGTGAATGTGTGGACAGATGACCACGTCGCAGCCTTGCAAATCTCTTCAATAGTGGCTGACTTCAAGTGGGCCACTGACGCTGCCATGGCTCTAACACTATGAGCCGTGACATGACCCTCAAGAGTCAGCCCAGCTTGGGCGTAAGTGAAGGATATGCAGTCTGCTAGCCAATTTGAAATGGTGCGTTTCCAGACAGCTACTCCCCTTCTGTGGGGATCAAAAGAAAACATTTGGGCGGACTGTCTGAATGGGCTTGTCCACTCCAGATAGAAGGCCAATGCTCACTTGCAGTCCAATGTGGAGGGCAGACTTATACGGTCTGTACCAGAGCTGGTGATGGGAGACGGGACTGGTGGTTGGGAGGCGGGAAATACTGCTGGGCAGACTTATACGTTCTGTGCCCTGAAAAAGACAGGTTCAAATTCAAGATATGAGTTTATCTTGGGCAGACTAGATGGACCATGCAGGTCTTTTTCTGCCGTCATCTACTATGTTACTATGTATGATGTTCAGCAGGGTGGGTATGAGGACGGGGAAAGAATGTTGGCAAGACAATTGACTGGTTCAGATGGAACTCCGACACCACCTTGGGCAAGTACTTCAGATGGAAGGAATTCAGTGGCTCAAAAGGAGCTTTCATCAGCTGGGTGAGAACGACATTGAGATCCCATGACACTGGTGGAGGTTTGCAGGGGGCTTTGAGAAAAGCAAACTTCTTATGAAGCGAATAACTAAAGGCTGTCCAGAGATAGGCTTACCTTCTACACGATAATGGTAAGCACTAATTGCACTAAGATGAACTCTTACGGACCAGACTCAGAAAAGTGCAGAAGGTATTCAAGCAGGATCTGTGTAGGACAAGGGCCTAAGGCCTTGCTGTCACACCAGACGACAAACCTCTTCCATTTAAAAGAGTAACTCCTTTTAGTGGAATCTTTCCTGGAAGCAAGCAAGACTCAGGAGCCACCCTCCGACAGACCCAAGGAGGCAAAGTCTACACTCTCAACATCCAGTCCGTGAGAGCCAGAGACTGGAGGTTGGGATGCAGAAGCGCCCCCTCGTTCTGAGGGTTGGAAAACACTCCAATCTCCACGGTTCTTCGGAAGACAACTCCAGAAGAAGAGGGAAACAGATCTGACGTGGCCAGAAGGGAGCAATCAGAATCATGGTCCCGTGATCCTGCTTCAGTTTCAGCAAAGTCTTCCCTACCAAGGGTTTGGGAAGATACACATACAGGAGGCCCTTCCCCCAATAAAAGAGAAAGGCATCCGATGCTAGTCTGCCGTGGGCCTGAAGTCTGGAACAGAACTGAGGGACCTTGTGATTGGTCTGAGTAGCAAAGAGATTGACCAAGGGGGTGCCCCACGCTTGGAAGATCTTACATATCACTCTTGAGTTGAGAGACCACTCGTGAGGTTGCATTATCCTGCTCAACCTGTCGGCCAGACTGTTGTTTACGCCTGCCAGATACGTGGCTTGGAGAAACATGCCATGACGAGCCCAAAGCCACATCTGGACGGCTTCCTGACACAGGGGTGAGATCCGGTGCCCCCCTGCTTGTTGATGTAATACATTGCAACCTGATTGTTTGTCTGATTTTGAATAATTTGATTGGACAGCCGATCTCAAAGCCTTTAGCGCGTTCCAGATCGCTCGCAACTCCAGGAGATTGATCTGAAAACCTGTTTCCTGGAGGGACCAACGTCCTTGAGTGTGAAGCCCATCGACATGGGCTCCCCACCCCAGGAGAGACGCATCCGTTGTCAGCACTTTTTGTGGCTGACGAATTTGAAAGGGACGTCACAAGGTCAAATTGGATCGAATTGTTCACCAATGTAGGAATTGGAGAAACTCCATGGACAGCTGGATTGCGTCCTCTAGATCCCCGGCAGCTTGAAACCACTGGGAAGCTAGGGTCTATTGAGCCGATCTCATGTGAAGACGGGCCATGGGAGTCACATGAACTGTAGAGGCCATGTGGCCGAGCAATCTCAACATCTGCCGAGCTGTGATCTGCAGAGACGCTCGGACCCAGGAAACAAGAGACAGAAGATTGTCTGCCCTCGTCTTGGGGAGGTAGGCATGAGCTGTCTGGGAGTCCAGCAGAGCTCCTATGAATTCTAGTCTTTGAACTGGAAGAAGGTGGGACTTTGGATAATTTATCACAAACCCTAGTAGCTCCAGGAGTTGAATAGTCATCTGCATGGACAGTAGAGCTCCTGCTTCCGAGGTGTTCTTCATCAGCCAATCGTCGAGATAGGGGAACATAAGCACTCCCAATCTGCACAGCGACGCCGCTACAACAGCCAGGCATTTTGTAAACACTCTGGGCACAGAGGCAAGACCAAAGGGTAGCATACAATACTGAAAATGCCGTGTCCCCAGACGGAATCGAAGATCCTGCCTGTGCTGGAAGCTGAAGGACTGAGCTCCCGGTGGGCAATTTGGAGGTGTTGATATCAAATTGATGGAGTATCCTAGCCGGACTATTTGAAGAACCCACTGATCGGAGGTTACAAGAGGCCACCTTTGGTGAAAAAACTTTAGCCTCCACCCTACCGGTAGATCGTCCGGCATGGACACTGTTATAGCGGCTATACTTGCCTGGAGCCAGTCAAAAGCCGTCCCTTGCTTTTGTTGGGGAGCTGCAGGGGCCTGTTGAGGTGCATGCTGTTGCCGTGAACGAGCGTGCTGGGGTTGAGCCTGAGCAGGCTGTTGGGAAGATGGATTGTACCTACGCCTATTAGAAGCATAGGGAGCAATCCTCCTTCCCCCATAAAAACGTCTACTTGATGAGGTAGATGCTGAAGGCGTCCTGTGGGAGAGTTTGTCGAAGGCGGTGTCCCACTGGTGGAGCTGCTGTACCACCTGTTCAACCTTCTCACCAAAAATATTATCCCCCTGGCAAGGAGCATCTAAAATCTGCTGCTGGACTCTATTCTCCAGGTCAAAGGCACGCAGCCATGAGAGTCTGTGCATCACTATACCTTGAGCAGTGGCCCTGGACGCAACATCAAAAGTGTCGTAAGCACCCCTGGACAGGAATTTGCGACACGCCTTCAGCTGCCTGACCACCTCCTGAAAAGGCTTGACCTGCTCCGACGGGAGCTTATCGACTAAGTCCGTCAGCTGCTGCACATTGTTCCGCAAGTGGATACTCGTGTAGAGCTGGTACGACTGAATCTTGGACACGAGCATAGCGAAATGGTAGGCCTTCCTCCCAAAAGAGTCCAGAGTTCTAGACTCCCGCCCCGGGGGCGCCGAGGCGTAATCCTGAGAACTCTTAGCTGTTTTGACAGTGGAATCCACAACGCCAGAGTCGTAAGGCAACTGGGTCTTCATCAACTCTGGGTCCCCGTGAATCCGATACTGGGACTCAATCTTTTTGGGGATGGAGGGATTAGTTAATGGCTTCGCCCAGTTCGCCAGCAATGTCTGTTTCAGGACATTATGCAGAGGAACAGTGGACGATTCCCTAGGTGGCGAAGGATAGTCAAGGACCTCGAACATCTCGGCCCTGGGCTCATCCTCAGTAATCACAGGGAAAGGAATGGCCGTAGACATTTCCCGGACAAAGGAAGAGAAAGGCAGACAGGGGGGAAAGCTTTCTCTCTGGCGAAGGCGTAGGATCAAAAGGAAGACCACAAGACTCCTCATCAGAGAAATATCTTGGCTCTTCCTCTGCCTCCCACGAGGCCTCCCCCTCGGTATCAGACACAAGTTCTCTGACTTCAGTCCGAAGCCGGGCCCGTCTTGATGAGGAACCATGTCCTCGATGGCGATGCAGAGAAGACGACTCCCACGTCGCCGGTGACGAAGCTCCCTCCAGTGACGTCGAGTCAACTTGGGTGGCAGCCGAAGCCGATGCCGCAAGCGGGACCGGTATTGCAGTCCGCACCACGTGTGGGGAACCAACCGCCACATCTCTTGACAGTACTGGAACAGATGGTCGCAGCAGCCCTTCCAGAATCCCTGGAAGTATGGCTCGGAGGCGCTCGTCTAGAGTGTTTGTCGAGCAAGGCTGGGGGGTCGGTACAGGCGATGAAGTCAGAATCTGCCTGGGACACGGAGGCGGTACCAGGCTGTCCGGAGAAGAGCGCATCGACACCTCCTGTATGGAGGGTGAGTGGTCCTCCCGGCATCGACGCTTCACAGGTGCCGAATCCTTCGGCGTCCCGGAGCTCTCGGTGCCGTGACGGGAAGGTGACCGATGACGATGTTTCTTTGCCTTCGCTCGAAGCACGTCACTTGTACCTCCCGGTACTGACGAGGACGTGGAATCCATATGCCTCCTCGGGGCCGGGTCCGAAAGAGTTTGGTCCCGGGGGGCCTGTACCGCAGGAGTCCTCGAGGCAGGTGGAGACCCACTTGATGGCACACTGCTGCCAGCATGAGAAGGTCTCCGGACAGCAATTACCTGCACTCTGGAAGTCGATGCACTCTCCGGTGCCGACATCGATACCATCTCCGACGATCTCTGTACCGCTACCGACATCGACGCGGAAGGACCGGGCACGGCTTGGAACAGGCGCTCCCATTGAGCCATCTCGACACTTGTGTCCGCTTTTTTAAGCGAAGACACAGAGTACAAGCGTCGGGGCGATGACCAGCCCCAAGACACTGAGTATACGAAGAGTGTGGATCAGTGGCTGAGATTGCCTGGCTGCACCGCGTGCACTTCTTGAAGCCGCTGGCGATCTTCGAGGTCATGGGCAGAAAAATCGTGGCAGCGAAGTCAAAATCCGCGATGGTGCCAAAAGAAGGGCACAAAAAAAGGAAAAACCCCGTACAGGCGGCCAAAATGGCCGCACACGACAACAAAAGGAAACTTACGGGCATAAACTAAGAAGTAAAGGAAAAGTTAAACTTTTTTTTTTAAAGAACGAAAAAACGCGAGCAAACTCGCTCAGAAAAAAACAAAGAGCGGCGAAAACGTTGTGAGGGCTCTCTCTGGGGCGCAGAACAGCCGAAAAAAGCCGCACTGAGCCGTGGAAAAAAAGAGACTGAGGCACGCTCACGCTGCAGGCGGGAAGACGTTTGCGCATGCAAAGGCTCTAGCAAACTTTGCTGCTAGGAAGATTTCCGATCCTGGGGCTGCCATCGGACGTCATTCATCAGAGAGAACAAGCAGCCTGCTTTGTCTGCGGAAAAATAAGAATATCAAGCAAATTAGATATTAAAGATAAAATATCAAGTGAATTAGGAGTAAATAAATAAATAGTTCATAACAGGTATATATGAGAAGGACAAGATAAAACATTCAATAATGTCAATGTAATTAAAGTAATCAGTTGAAGGAATTAATGTTGATTTGTTCGGTGCATTTTTGATGTCGTCTTTTGTGAAGGATTCTTATTATAAGTCTCTTTGAACAAGTTTGTCTTCAATAATTTCCGGAAGGTTAGTAAATCGTTCGTTGTCTTTATGGCATTCGGTAGTGTGTTCCACAGCTGCGTGCAGAGGTAGGAAAAAGTAGACGCATACATTGATTTGTATTTAAGTCCTCTGCAGTTGGGGTAATGGAGGTTTAAGAAAGTTCGAGACAAACTTTTTGTATTTCTTTCTGGTAGATCTATGAGGTCTGACATATATGACGGGGCCTCTCCATGTATGACTATGAACCAGGGTGCAGATCTTGAATGTAATTCGATCTTTTAGTGGGAGCAAGTGTAATTTTTCTCCGAGGGGTTTGGTGCTTTCATATTTTGCTTTTCCAAATATGAGTCTAGCTGCAGTGTTTTGGGACGTCTGGAGTCTCTCAATAGTTTGTGCTTTGCTGGCATAGATGGAATTACAATAGTCCAGATGGCTTAATGCCAGTGTGTACA
The DNA here is from genome assembly GCF_901765095.1 of Microcaecilia unicolor. NCBI lineage: Eukaryota > Metazoa > Chordata > Amphibia > Gymnophiona > Siphonopidae > Microcaecilia > Microcaecilia unicolor. The sequence goes on along the minus strand of NW_021962914.1, from coordinate 488,395 downwards.
CCAAAGTGCGGAATACCTCCCTTGGGAAGAAAGGTGTGAAAGTCACATCCAGGATAGTTGGGTTAAGGCAGTTTCAGTTTGAAATACAAGTCCCAGAAGGCATTGCAGGCAAGGGGCCAGGGGGTGAGATGAAGAACCCGGACTGGACTCCTAGCTGCAATCAGGGAAGACATGGTAGGTGCTGGCAGCCTACTGCTTAAAGGGGACTATTTGCCACACACTTAGAGGTGGCTTACATGTGCTTAAGATTAAAGGTGAATGCTGCTGTTGGAACCGTGTATCAGGTCTACTAGAAATCTGCATGGAATAAAAGCCTTAAAATTGAAGTTGCTGGTGGACATTTGTTCCTTGATTGTACCGGGAGCACTCTCCCTGGTGACAAAGGTTTCACTCTTTTAAGTTTCCACATTGCATGGAACATCTTTTTTGTTACATTTTTCACGTGGCTATCTAGGGTAAGGTTTCAGTCAATTGTAACTCCTAAGAATTTCAGTGTATTCGCACAGGAAGATTGTCGTTTAGTGTTTTTATATTGGTGTAGTTCTACTGCAAAGAGAGGATAAGGCATTGGGTATTTTCTGCATTAAGCTTTAGTTGGAATGCATCCGCCCATGAGTTCATTATTTGGAAGCTTTGGTTGATTTTATTTGTGATTTCTGATAAGTCGTTTTTAAACGGAATATATATCGTAACATCATCAGCATAGATATATTGGTTTAGGGATTGATTGGATAATGACTTGGCTAATGGTAGCATCATTAAATTAAACAGAATCGGTGAAAGCGGCGATCCCTGAGGCACTCCACATTCAGATCTCCATGGTTGTGATATAATCGATTTTGATATCCTTGGTATGTTCTTGCAGTTAGGAAGCTTCGAAGCCAATTCAGTATGTTTCCTCCGATTCCGAAGTATTCTAGAATGTTTAGTAAAATATCATGGCTAACCATATCAAACGCGCTGGACATGTCAAATTGTAAGAGGAGAACATTATTGCCAGCTGCAATTATTTGTTTGAATTTGTTTAGGAGTGTTATACGTACTGTTTCGGTACTATGATTAGCTTGGAATCCAGATTGGGATGAATGTAGGACTGAGAAACTGTTCAGATAGTCGGTGAGTTGTTTAGTAACTAGACTTTCCATTATCTTAACTACAAGGGGGATGGATGCAACTGGGCGATAGTTGGTTGTCAAGCTTATTTTCGAAAGTGATCGCCGGCCATTTCCTGACACAATCGGGAGATGGCGGCGATCTCGCAAAAGCAGCGAAATCGGTATAATCGAAAGCGGCGTTTTTGACAGCATCACCACTTTCCCGTCGCCTCGCCGGCGAAAGTTCAAGGGGGCGTGTTGGCGGCTTAGCGAAGGCGGGACATGGGCGTGGCTACCAGATGGCCGGCTTTCGCAGATAATGGAACAAAAAAAAGTGGCGTCATCAGTATTTCGCCGGGTTTACTTGGTCCTTTTATTTTCATGACCAAGCCTCAAAAAGGTGCCCCAACTGACCAGATGACTACTGGAGGAAATGGGGGATGACCTCCTCGTAGTCCCCCAGTGGTCACCAACCCCCTCCCACACTAAAAAAATTAAAATAAAAACCTTTTTTTACCAGCCAGTATGCCAGCCTCAAATGTCATACCCAGCTCCCAGACAGCAGTATGCAAGTCCCTGGAGCAGTTTTTAATGGGTGCAGTGCACTTCAGGCAGGCAGATCCACATCCATCCTGTTACACTTGTAGTGCTAAGTGTTGAGCCCTCCACCTCCCCCCCCAAAAAAACCTACTGTACCCACATGTAGGTGCCCCCCTTCACCCATAAGGGCTATGGTAATGGTGTACAGTTGTGGGGAGTGGGTTTGGGGGGGATTTGGGGGGCTCAGCATCCAAGTGAAGGGAGCTATGCACCTGGAAGGTTTTTTTGTATTTTAAAAATTTTTTAGAAGTGCCCCCTAGGGTGCCCAGTTGGTGTCCTGGCATGTGAGAGGGACCAGTGCACTAGAAATGCTGACTCCTCCCACGACCAAATGCCTTGGATTTCGCCGGGTTTGAGATGGCCGGCATTTTTTCCATTATCGCTGAAAAACAAAACCGGCCATCTCAAACCCGGCAAACTCTGGCATTTGGGCGGGCTAAACCATATTATCAAAAGAAAAGATGGCCGGCCATCTTTTTCAATAATACGGTTCCGGCCAGCTGTAGCACTGCCGCCACAATAGATCGCCGGCGAACTATTTGGCCGGCGCCGTTTGATTATGCCCCTCTATATCATTTAATTTTTTCTTTAGGTCTTTGGGAATTGGTGTAAGTAGTATATTGCCTTTATCCTGAGGAAATAATCCATGTTGAAGCATGTAATTTAAATAGGTGAGATCTGTTATGAAACATTGACGAGCTGATTTTAATAAGTAACTGGGGCATGTGTCTAATTTGCAATGGGACTTGGTGAATTTGTTGATCATTTGGGTGATTATTAAGTATTAAGAATACTAGTGTAATCTGGTATCAGAAAGCCTAATATTTAGGTGGCTGCAATTACATCAGCAATAGAGATGATATAAGTTTGGTCACCAAAATGCAGGAGCTGCTCCCGTAGCTTACACTATTCTTTAAGTTACAAATATAGATGGGCGTCCAGCACATGTTTTTCCCCTGCATATGCCTTCCTTGCATTTTCATGTGTGTAAATTAGGTGCGCAATTGCAGAAGAGTGCTTAAGCAGAATATTAGTGATTTTGCACCATTCATGCATTCCTGGGTACTTTTTCTAGTGGAATCAAAGACATATGCTCGACTTACTTCAAGACTGAACAGGCACAAACTAAATAGGAAATACAAGGCAATCTACAGGAGGGATGTGAATACTAGGGGACGTAATGTTCTTCTTGTGTTTCAATAAACACCTATTTTAATATTTTTGAATTGGGGTGTTGTATTAGCATATATTGGTTTAAACCTAAGAAGCCCTAAGACAGATCCTAAGAAATCAAAAACCATTTCAAGGGCAATTCTATAATAAAATGCTTACATTTACATGTGAATTACGGACTGAATTCTATAAATGGCACCCAAATTTGGGCACAGATAAAATATCACGAAATGCTATTCTATAAATGGCATTCAGAGTTGGGTGCTGTTTATAAAATAGTATTTGTTGCTGGGATCTGCACCCAATGTTGGGCACGAGGTTATACATCAACTGAAACCTGGTGTGTAAGTTCTCATGCCTAAATTAGGCACAGATCGCCTTATTCTGTAACACTGTGCACAAGTTTCAGGAATGCCCCTGATCGTCCATGCCCCTCCTATAGACATGCCACCTTTTCTGATCCACGTATGGATTCCAGTGCCTAAAGATGCATGCATAAATTTAATTTAATGCCAGTTATCCCCGATAATTATCAGTGCCCAGTTATCAGTACTAATTGTCAAATTGCATGCGCACACAATTTTCAGCACTATATATAGAATTAGGGTGTATATGTACAAATGAATAGAATGTTATAACTGATGCACTTATGTGCACATGTATATGCATGAATGTCAGTATTTTGCACTCTCACAAAACACCTCTAAATTTACAATTTCTCAGCACCTTAGAATCCCTAATTACAACAAACAGTATTTGATTTCACTACATGCTAATTTGCATCTCTCTAATAAAAAGCCTTTAAAGAAAAATTGTGGTTCCCTTTAGCAATATTACCCTGAAGAAGGTAGGTGAAACGTGGACTGTGCTGGATGTAAGAGGAGATGTAAAAAGAAAAGAACGTCAGCTATTTTGAAGGAGTTAAGTTTTATTCATATTATCACTGTTAGTTTTTCCAAGATAAAAAAAATGTTGGTATTGTTTGATATGTTATATTTAGAAAGTTGATGCAATTATTAACATACACTTTTATTGTTAGATTTGGAATACCTACACTAAGCTCTATTGAGCTTCAACGGATTTTTTTTTTTATATCATCATTTTTATCATCATCCTTGGTTCCAATTCTTTTTCCTTCTTTTGTACGGAGCAGCACAAAAATTAACTGTACATTGGACATTTCCTAATTGTCATTACCTGTCAAGAAATACTCTTCCTCTGAGCCCCAATTGCTGAAACAGTAATCCAGAATAGACCTGGGTGACTTCAGACTTTCATCATCATACTTGGCTGAATATGTTTAAGATTCACCTGTGTTAATATCACAATTTACTACTTCTGAACAGCGTGTGAAAAAATATGGAAGTTGTCCAGTCTTTACAAGGTCATTTTTGAGATCTAGCTCTGCTGCTGCCAGAGCACAAAGAAATAACTTTATAAGAGTACTGATTGTCTAAGAATTCAGCACATTCCTTTTACAGTAGTTATATTACAATGGAACCCAATGACAAAATATGCTAATAGAAATGCTGTACCAGTGGCTAGACGGAGGGCTATTTGAAAACTACCTCATTAATTGTGGGTAAAAGTGCATGAGTTGAGATGGCACAAGTACTTGAATACATCTAAAGGGGCAAAAATGTGGGAGTCAGGGAAAGGAAATAGATGTGGGAATTAAATTTTGAATCTTCATGTGTGTTATGTTCTGTTCCATGCATATTATCATGTATGTATGCACCATAACGCATTACCATTTGTAATTCTGTTACCCGGAAATGGCAACCGCCACTACGGCAAATGTAAGCCACACTGAGCCTGCAAATTGGTGGGAAAATGTGGGATACAAATGCTACAAATAAATAAATAAAATAAATGTGTACTTTACTATGGATACTTTGCATCACATTTCCCACAGGCTCGCATTTCAAAGTTTGCATGCAAGTCTGTGAGTGAGACATACACAGAAACCTACAATTTCTTCCAGCTTATCTCAAAATTGCATCTGTATTCTTAAATCAATGCAACTTGACAGTATATACTTTAACTGCAAGTGAACAAATTTAAGGCTGTACCCAAACATGAAATGAAACAGTGAGAAGAATTTCTCAATTAACTCCAAATCCAGAACTGCAGCCACTTAAAAGTAGGCATTTCAAACCAAGAAAAAAAGAATATTTTAAGAATACTAGCAACCGTTTCCATGATATTAGAGAGTCTGATAGTTTATGGGGAAACAAATAAAGGGTATGTTATGAAACCATGCTAGCGGTCCCTGGTGCAGTAATGCCAACAATGCCCATTCACTTTGAATGGGCTTCATCGGCATTGTTGAGCTGCTTCATAAAAGGCCCTAAATGTGTTACCTTAACTCTTGTCATAAGCAGCAGTATTTGCACCAAGTGCTGTTTTAATGGTCATAAATATATTCATTGTGCTGTCCAAAAAAAAAAAAGCTGGTTTCTTTGCAGGTTGTGATATATTTTATTGGACCAACATAAAGATAACCCAAAGATGATGCTACAAGAAAGATCAAGAACACAGGTCAAAATGGCTTAACAATTTTGAAACCCCATGTACTATACCATACTTAGAAAAATGATCCAACAAAAGCATCAATCTAAAAAGAAACCAACTAATTGAGCATGAATCACAAATGTACAGATTATATGTACATAGTTTTGTGTGAGAAACATTACTAACATACACATTTAGAGGCCATCACAAAACTATATGACACTAGAATTAGACTGCATCAACAAATTCAGAACTGCTTTCTGATATCTGAAATCTTGTGTTGTCAGATTTATATGTCCCACTATTACATAGCAGCTGAAGCATACGCACCAAAAAGTACTGCTAAATATTAAGTTTATACAAGATGGGGATAAAAGCAAGATGCTGCCAAGTATTGACACATCATGAAAATGAATGCTGAACTGGCTATATCAAAAAAATTGCTACTGATTTCACTATACCAATAGCTCCCACACTATATCTATATTCCAGTTTAGTAACAGAAGAGCAGTGAAAACAATCTGCACACAGCCTAGTGAGATCAACAGGATTTCAATCTACATGTTCCTTCAGTAATGCCTCTAATATGCTTCCTGGCAAGTGCAAAAAGCACAGGCTAGATTTTGCCTATTGTTTCTTTAACTGAAGATAAACTGGATTCAGCTGTTTTCATGTCTGACAAGATCCAGGTTTTCACTTTTAATAAGCTCTCAAAAACCTTTGAGCACTTGCTGACCTCTCTTGCTGATCAGACCATCTGAGATTGGTTCACCTTCATTTGCAGATCGACCCTTGAACCTGCAGAGAAAACAGATTCAACTCAAATATATGCTGTAATACATGAATCAAATTGTAATTTTTGCAACTACAGAACCTTTAGTCTTTCAGCATAGGTACCTCCTTACCTATAATTATTCTCTGATCTGCAATACTATTCACAATGTATCTTTTGGTGCACTTCATGAAGCTTTTGACCATGCCCAGAAGTTTTTAAGCTAATGTCAGATATGTTGCTCTCCATTTGATTGAGTAACTTAGTCCAATTGTATAGTTAGTATATGGGGAGTACTATGTACAGCTCTGGAGATCTGACCTTCAAAGGGATATAAATTGGATAGAATTGGTCCAGAGAATGGCTACTAAAATGGTCAGCGGTCTTCATCATAAAGCATATGAGGACAGAAAATTAACTAAATTTGTATACTTTGGAAGTTGAGAGAGAGGGGGAAGATATAGAGACACAACTAAAAACCTCTGTGGCATAAATGCACAGGGGACTTCTTGAGAAGAGGCTAACAAAGGCTATCTTCTAGGAATAAGAAAAAATATCAAAGCAAAGACACGCATTTATCACAATCAAATAAAGAGGAAGACAACCAAGCCTGGGATTGTTAAACTGAGTTGGCAAAGGATCCAATACAGAAGCAGAAAAGCTCAGTCATGAAATCATTTTATTTAAACTCTGTGAGGGATGATTAAATATGAATCGAGAGCTTGTATCACAGGAAAAAGAAACAGAAAGGACAGGAGAACCTGGAGGAGATAACAACAACAACAACAACAACAACAAAAAAGGCGGCCTTTAGACTAAGAGGGGAGCTGATCAATGACCAAATGGGATTAGGATTACACCAGTAGAGACCACTGCAACTAACTATGAAGAAGCAGACAAAAAAAAATATGCAAACCCATCCAGCAGTGAAAGGAAGGAGAGGAGGGTAGCATGAAGATTGAGGACTGATACAAGATAATTCAGAACAGTGCTATAGGGTTATTATATGAGTGATTGCTAAATTTAGAGAACGTATCTTTTTTAGCCCTGCAAACCTGTTTCTTATACACAGCAACAGATTTTCCAGAGATTGTTTTATGCCAATGACCTGCAACACTCAGCACTATGAGCTTGCTGTGTCAACAGTTGAAGGCCTGGACTGTGTGAATATGCTTAACGGAAATCCGATAAGAGGCCAAAGGAGTGATGACATGAGAAAAGATACGAAGGGAAGAGAAATCAACAGGAAACACCTAGGTATTCTCTGCCAAGATCAAAAGTTGGAAAGAAGAGTCCAACAGATGGCAATACACCATTAACAATTAAGGAATAGTCAAGATGAAAAAACAAATCCCAGTCAATGATTAACCTTATATGTGGCAGTCTGAACAAGTTGAAAAAAAACCAAGTCTACCCCCAATCTAGCAATAAAACAAAGATACTTACCTGTAGCAGGTATTCTCCGAGGACAGCAGACTTCATATTCTTATGAGTGGGTAGATGCCGATTTATGCCAAAGTAAAAAAAAGTCACTGTGCGAGTGACTTCCTGCTCACCGTGAGAACGCAGTTTCCTCAGTTTAATTTTAAAGCAAAAACAAATAAAAATAAAATAATGAAACAGATAACTCCAAGGAGAGGTGGGCAGGATTGTGAGAATATGAAGCTTGCCGTCCTCGGAGAATACCTGCTACAGGTAAGTATCTTCACTTTCTCTGAAGACAAGCAGGCTTGCATATTCTTATGAGTGGGGAATCCCTAGCATCCAGGCTCACCGAAAACAACAAACGGCGAGGACATTACACAGATTAACCTGAAACTATATACAATTTGAATGGAACTGCAGCCTGGAACAGAATAAAACTGGTTTTAGGAAGGTGGAGTTGGATTCTAGACCCCAACAGATTCTGCAACACTGACTGCCCAAACCAACTGTCGCGTCGTGTATCCTGCTCAAGCACTAGTGAGATGTGAATGTGTGGACTGAAGACCACGTTACAAATTTCTTCAATGGAGGCTGACCTCAAGTGGGCTACCAAAGCAACCATGGCTCTGAAATTATGAGCAGTAACATGATCCTCCAAAGTCAGCCAAGCCTGGGCATAAGTGAAGGAAATACAATCTGTCAGCCAAATTGAGATGGTGCATTTCCCATGGCAACCCCCATCCCGTTGGGATCAAAAGAAACAAAAAGCCGGACGGACTGTCTCTGGGGCCTTCTCCGCTCCATGTAGTAGGCCAATGTTCTCTTGTAATCCCAGGTATGCAAGCTGCTTTCGCCAAGATGGGCATGAGGTCAGGGGAAAAAATGTTGGCAAGACAATCAACTGGTTCAGATGGAACTCCGACACCACCTTTGGCAGGGACTTAGGGTGAATGTGGACGACTACTCTGTTGTGATGAAACTTAGTATAAGGTGAATTCACCACTAAGGCTTGAAGCTCAGTGACCCTACGAGCTGAAGTAACAGCCACCGACCTTCCAGATCAAGTACTACAGATGGCAAGAATTCAGTGGCTCAAAAGGAGCTTTCATCAGCTGGGTGAGATCCCATGACACTGGTGGAAGACAGGGGGCTTTAACAAAAGCAAACCTCTCATGAAGCGAACTAGAGGCTGTCCAGAGATAGGCTTACCTTCTATACGTTGATGATAAGCACTAAGGTGAATTCTTACAGAGTTGGTCTTGAGACCAGAATCAGATAGGTGTAGAAGGTACTCAAGCAGGGTCTGTGTAGGTCAAGTAAGAGGATCTAGGGCCTTACTCTCACACCAGTCAGCAAACCTCCTCCACTTAAAAGAATAACACCTCTTCATGGAATCTTTCCTGGAAGCTAGCAAGATCCGGGAGACATCCTCTGAAAGACCTAAGGAAGTGAATTTTAGGCTCTCAACATCCAATCTGTGAGAGCCAGAGACTGGAGGTTCTGTGTGATGAAGGTCGGAAAACACTACAATCTTCACGGTTCTTTGGAGGATAATTTCAGAAGAAGAGGGAACCATATCTGCCAAATCCAGTAAGGCGTGATCAGAATCATGGTTCCATAGTCCTGAGTTTCCTACTAGAGGTATCGGAGGATAAGCATACAGGAGACCTGTGCCCCAAATGAGGAGGAAGGCGTCTGATGCTAGTCTGCTGTGGGCCTGAAGCCTGAACAGAACTGAGGGCCTCTGTGGTTGATCTGAGTGGCAAGAACATCCACCGAGGGGGTGCCCAACGCTCAGATCTTGCGGGCTATGTCCATGTGAAGAGACCACTCGTGTGGTTGAATTATCCTGCTCAGCCTGTCGGACAGGGTGCTGTTTACACCCGCCAGATAAGTGGCTTGAAGGAACATGTCATGCTGGCGAGTCCAATGCCATATCAGGACAGCCTCCTGACACAAAGGGCATGATCTAGTGCCCCCTGCATGTTGATGCAATACATTGCAACCTGACTGCCTGTTTGAACAAGACTAATTTGATGGGACAGCCGATCTCTGAAAGTCTGTAGTATTCCAGACTGCTCAAACCTCCAGGAGGTTGATCTGAAGATTTGTTTCCTGGGGGGACCAAGTTCCTTGAGTGTGAAGCCCAGCTACACGAGCTCCCCATCTCAGGAGAGAGGCATCCGTGGTCAGCATCTTTTGTGGCTGAGGAATTTGAAATGGAAGTCCCAGAGTCAAACTGGATCGAATTGTCCACTGCTGAAGAGAGCGAACAACTGGGGACAGGGATGACATCCTCCAGACTTCCCGTGGCTTGATACCACTGAGAAGCCAGGGTTCATTGAGCTGATCTCATGTGAAGACGTGCCATGGGTGTAACATACACTGTGGAAGCCATGTGGCCCAGCAATCTCAACATCTGCCGAGAGGTGACCTGCCGAGAGGCTCGAAACTTGGGACACCAGAAAAACAAGATTGTCTGCTCTGGCTTCCAGAAGGTAGGCTCGAACCTTCTGCATGTTGAGTAGGGCTCCTATGAACTCCAATAGATGAGCAGGGTCATTGGAGCCGACTCTGTGGGTGCTTGAGCACCCCCAATACTGAAAAAATTCTTTGTATGTGTCCAGGGAGGGGTTATTTTCATTGGGCTTAGCACCCCCAATAATTTTGAAAAGTTGGCTCCTATGGGCAGGGTGTAGATGGGACTTGGGGTAGCTTAAAACGAACCCTAGTAGTTCCAGCACCCGAATAGTCATTTGCATGGACTCCAAAGCACTGTCCTCTGAGGTGCTCTTCAACAGTCAATCGCTGAGAAATGGGAACACATGGACTCCCAGTCTGCGTAGCGATGCTGCGACTACTGCTAAACACTTGGTGAAGACCCAGGGTGCTGACGCGAGGCCAAAAGGCAACACGCAGTACTAAAAATGACGTGTTTCCAGTTGAAACCGAAGATACTTCTGGGGGGCAGGAAGTATCGGGATATGAGTATATTTATCCTTTAAGTCTAGAGAGCCATAGCCAATTGTTTTTTTTCTGAATCATTGGGAGAAGGGTGCACAGAAAAACCATGTTGAACTTTTCTTGGATTAGAAATGTATTCAGGGCCCTTAGGTCTGGGAAGGGATGCATCCCCCCCCCCCCCCAACACACTTTTCTGCACAAGGAAGTACCTGGAATAAAATGCCTGCCTTTCTTCCTCTGGTGAAACGGGTTCGACTGCATGGGCCTTCAGAAGGGCAGAGGGTTACTCTGCAAGTACCTCCCTGTGCTGAGAGCTGAATGAGCTCTCGGTGGGCAATTTAGGGGTTTGGAATGCCAATTGAGGGTGTATCCAAGATGGACTGTTTGAAGAACCCACCGGTCGGTTATGAGAAGCCACCTTTGGTGAAAAAATTTCAACTCCCCCCCCCCGTCATCCACAATGGTCACTTTTATTGCAGCTATTCTCTGCTGGAGCCAGTCAAAAACTCATCCCTTGCTTTAACTGGGGAGCAGCAGGCCTTAGGCGCACGCTATTGACGAGAATGAGCTCGCTGGGGCTGAGCCTGAGCAGGCTAACAAGCCAAAGGAGTGTGACTACGCCTACAGCAGTAGTAGGGAGCACTCTTTGACTTGCAAAAAACCTCCTAGATGAGGAGGTGGATGCAGAAGGTGCCCAGCGGGAGAGAGAAGAGATAGTATCAGTGTGTTACTTGATCTGGTCTTCAAACTCCTCAACCTTCTCTCCGAAAATATTATCCCCCCCGGCAGTCAGCAGGGCTATGGTCGGGCCCAAGACACTACAGACACCAAGAATGGCTGTCCTTCCCAGAAATGGTCCGGTTGCATTGGGTCAACGCTTGAAGTCACTGAGAGTCTTCATGGACATGGACGGAAAAACCTCACTGGCCAAATCAAACAACTCGGTGGTGATTGAAAATGGGGCGAAGACATGAGAAAAAGAAGGGAGTACCCGATCGGAGTCAGGGCCTAAAACCAGCCCTCGTCGAAAATAAAGAAAACTTAAAACACAGGCAAAATATATATATACATATCACTAAAAAAAGAAATAAGGCTTTTTTTAAACAAAGAAAACAAATCTCAATAAAACAAAAAAGGAAGGCTGAAGGCACTCAAAAAGCTGTAAGACCAGGTGCATGAAGACCGAGAAAATGCAGCTGCTCTTCATGCAGAAAAAAGAAACTAAGGGAACCGTGTTCTCGTGGCGGGTGGAAGGCAGTTGAGTGCGGCTCACAATTCACAAAGCTCTGACTTTTTACTTTGGCCTAAATGCCGGACTGTGCGACGTGAATCGGCGTCTACCCACTTGTGAGAATATGCAAGTCTGCTTGTCCTTGGACAATACATGATCCCTGCTTTAAAATATAATGAACAGCCAAAATGTGCCAAAGCACCCGAATGCTCTTGGTGGTGGTAGTGACATGATTTGAATTGTTTATCCATAAGTTTGTTCTGTTCTTTTAACAAAAATTCTGGATAAGCATACTATGAATGCAAGAAAGCTTGTTGCAAAATATAGTTAGGATAACTCTTCCATAATAATCGTTGGGACAATACTGTTGTTTGCTCTTTAAACATAATGTCTGAAGAGCAAATGCGCCATATACACAAAAAATTGGCTAATGGCAAGCACCTTGCATAGATGACACAGATGGACAGCTGTCAAATTTTAAGTATTAGTTCCAGTCAAGATTTTTGTGATATACTGTGGTTTCCAGGATTGGTGTTTTTTTTTGTTAAACCTGCACTTCCGGAAAAGAAATGCCATCTTTATCACTTTGTATGGTAAAATGTAAATGACAATCTAGGGAATTTAACCAATGTAGAAATTCCCCCAAAATATGTTCATCATGAGTCCAAATAAGGAATATGTCATCTATGAAATGAATCCATACTTTCTCATGAGAAAACCAAGGTGAAGAGTACAAACTTTTCTCGTCTAACTATGAAACAAAGTAGCCATGCTAGGGGGCCATGGCTGTACCCATGGCCACCCTGTATTTTTGGAGAAAAAAAATTATCAAAAGGAAAAATAATTCTGCTTTTAGCTAAATCTGAGTTACTTGATGTCCTCCTTGATGTTGATACACTACTGTGTCAACTAACTGCAGAGCAGCCTGTTGGGGAACATTAGAATATAATGCCTCAAAATCCATTGTAATTAAAATGTCCACAGATTCAATGTTTTGAAGTTAATAGATATTCCTTAAAAAAATGGGTAGTAACCTTGATGTAAGAGCTTTGCGGGGCTACTGTTAGTGATATGCAAATTATCCTTAAAATCGAGCGTGGTACCGGAAGATTGGAGGGTGGCCCATGTAACGCCCATTTTTAAAAAAGGTTCCAGGGGAGATCCGGGAAATTATAGACTGGTGAGTCTTACGTCGGTGCCGTGGAAAATGGTAGAGGCTATTATCAAAAACAAAATTACAAAGCACATTACTGAGACCAAGTCAGCATGGCTTTTGTGTGGGGAAATCTTGCCTGACCAATTTACTTCAATTCTTTGAAGGAGTAAACAAACATGTGGACAAAGGGGAGCCGGTTGATATTGTGTATCTGGATTTTCAGAAAGCGTCTGACAAGGTACCTCATGAAAGGCTACAGAGGAAATTGGAGGGTCATGGGATAGGAGGAAATGTCCTATTGTGGATTAAAAACTGGTTGCAAGATAGGAAACAGAGAGTGGGGTTAAATGGGCAGTATTCACAATGGAGAAAGGTAGTTAGTGGGGTTCCTCAGGGGTCTGTGCTAGGACTGCTGCTTTTTAATATATTTATAAACGATTTAGAGATGGGAGTAACTAGCGAGGTAATTAAATTTGCTGATGACACAAAGTTATTCAAAGACGTTAACTCGCGACAGGATTGTGAAAAATTACAGAAGGACCTTACGAGACTGGGAAACTAAATGGCAGATGACGTTTAATGTGAGCAAGTGCAAGGTGATGCATGTGGGAAAAAAGAACCCGAATTATAGCTACGTCATGCAAGGTTCCACGTTAAGAGTTATGGACCAAGAAAGGGATCTGGAGGTAGTCGTCGATAATACACTGAAACCTTCTGCTCAGTTTGCTGCTGCGGCTAGGAAAGCGAATAGAATAAGTACATAAGTACATAAGTACATAAGTAGTGCCATACTGGGAAAGACCAAAGGTCCATCTAGCCCAGCATCCTGTCACCGACAGTGGCCAATCCAGGTCAAGGGCACCTGGCACGCTCCCCAAACGTAAAAACATTCCAGACAAGTTATACCTAAAAATGAGGAATTTTTCCAGTCCATTTAATAGCGGTCTATGGACTTGTCCTTTAGGAATCTATCTAACCCCTTTTTAAACTCCGTCAAGCTAACCGCCCGTACCACGTTCTCCGGCAATGAATTCCAGAGTCTAATTACACGTTGGGTGAAGAAAAATTTTCTCCGATTCGTTTTAAATTTACCACACTGTAGCTTCAACTCATGCCCTCTAGTCCTAGTATTTTTGGATAGCGTGAACAGTCGCTTCACATCCACCCGATCCATTCCACTCATTATTTTATACACTTCTATCATATCTCCCCTCAGCCGTCTCTTCTCCAAGCTGAAAAGCCCTAGCCTTCTCAGCCTCTCTTCATAGGAAAGTCGTCCCATCCCCACTATCATTTTCGTCGCCCTTCGCTGTACCTTTTCCAATTCTACTATATCTTTTTTGAGATACGGAGACCAGTACTGAACACAATACTCCAGGTGCGGTCGCACCATGGAGCGATACAACGGCATTATAACATCCGCACACCTGGACTCCATACCCTTCTTAATAACACCCAACATTCTATTCGCTTTCCTAGCCGCAGCAGCACACTGAGCAGAAGGTTTCAGCGTATCATCGACGACGACACCCAGATCCCTTTCTTGATCCGTAACTCCTAACGCGGAACCTTGCAAGACGTAGCTATAATTCGGGTTCCTCTTACCCACATGCATCACTTTGCACTTGTCAACATTGAACTTCATCTGCCACTTGCACGCCCATTCTCCCAGTCTCGCAAGGTCCTCCTGTAATCGTTCACATTCCTCCTGCGACTTGACGACCCTGAATAATTTTGTGTCATCGGCGAATTTAATTACCTCACTAGTTATTCCCATCTCTAGGTCATTTATAAATACATTAAAAAGCAACGGACCCAGCACAGACCCCTGCGGGACCCCACTAACTACCCTCCTCCACTGAGAATACTGGCCACGCAATCCTACTCTCTGCTTCCTATCTTTCAACCAGTTCTTAATCCATAATAATACCCTACCTCCGATTCCATGACTCTGCAATTTCTTCAGGAGTCTTTCGTGCGGCACTTTGTCAAACGCCTTCTGAAAATCCAGATATACAATATCAACTGGCTCCCCATGTCCACATGTTTGCTTACCCCCTCAAAAAAATGCATTAGATTGGTGAGGCAAGACTTCCCTTCACTAAATCCGTGCTGACTTTGTCTCATCAGTCCATGTTTTTGTATATGCTCTGCAATTTTATTCTTAATAATAGCCTCCACCATCTTGCCCGGCACCGACGTCAGACTCACCGGTCTATAATTTCCCGGATCTCCTCTGGAACCTTTCTTAAAAATCGGAGTAACATTGGCTACCCTCCAGTCTTCCGGTATTACACTCGATTTTAGGGACAGATTGCATATTTCTAACAGTAGCTCCGCAAGTTCATTTTTTAGTTCTATTAATACTCTGGGATGAATACCATCAGGTCCCGGTGATTTACTACTCTTCAGCTTGCTGAACTGACCCATTACATCCTCCAAGGTTACAGAGAATTTGTTTAGTTTCTCCGACTCCCCCGCTTCAAATATTCTTTCCGGCACCGGTGTCCCCCCCAAATCCTCCTCGGTGAAGACCGAAGCAAAGAATTCATTTAATTTCTCCGCTACGGCTTTGTCCTCCTTGATCGCCCCTTTAACACCATTTTCGTCCAGCGGCCCAACCGACTCTTTGGCCGGTTTCCTGCTTTTAATGTATCTAAAAAGTTTTTACTATGTATTTTTGCTTCCAACGCTAATTTCTTCTCAAAGTCCTTTTTTGCCCTCCTTATCTCCGCTTTGCATTTGGCTTGGCATTCCTTATGATCTATCCTGTTACTTTCAGTTGGTTCTCTTCTCCACTTTCTGAAGGATTGTTTTTTGGCTCTAATGATTTCCTTTATCTTACTGTTTAGCCACGCCGGCTGACGTTTAGTCTTTTTTCCCTTTTTTCTAATATGTGGAATATATTTGTCCTGAACCTCCAGGATGGTGTTTTTAAACAGCATCCACGCCTGATGCAAGTTTTTTACTCTGCGAGCTGCTCCTTTCAGTCTTTTTTTCACCATTTTTCTCATTTTGTCGTAATCACCTTTTCTATAGTTAAACGCTAGCGTACTTGATTTCCTAGTTTCACTTCCTTCAATGCCAATATCAAAACCGATCATATTATGATCACTGTTATCAAGCGGCCCTCGTATCGTTACCCCCTGCACTAGATCATGAGCACCACTAAGGACTAAGTCTAGTATTTTTCCTTCTCTTGTCGGCTCCTGAACTAGCTGTTCCATGAAGCTGTCCTTGATTTCATCAAGAAATCTTATGTCCCTTGCGTGTACAGATGTTACATTACCCCAGTCTATATGCGGGTAATTGAAATCCCCCATTATTATTGTGTTGCCCAGTTTGTTTGCGTCCCTGATTTCCTTTAACATTTCCGCATCCGTCTGTTCGTCCTGGCCAGGCGGACGGTAGTACACTCCTATCACTATCCTTTTCCCCTTTGCACATGGAATTTCAATCCACAGTGATTCCAAGGAGTGTTTTGCTTCCTGCAGAATTTTCAATCTATTTGATTCAAGGCTCTCGTTAATATACAATGCTACCCGTCCACCAATCCGATTCACCCTATCACTACGATATAATTTGTACCCCGGTATGACAGTGTCCCACTGGTTATCCTCCTTCCACCAGGTCTCAGAGATGCCTATTATATGTTGGGTATTATTAGGAAAGGTATGGAAAACAGGTGCGAGGATGTTATAAAGCCGTTGTATCGCTCCATGGTGCGAGTATTGTGTTCAATTCTGGTCGCCGAATCTCAAGAAAGATATAGTAGAATTGGAAAAGGTGCAGCGAAGGGCGACTAAAATGATAGTGGAGATGGGACGACTTCCCTATGAAGAAAGACTAAGGAGGCTAGGGCTTTTCTGCTTGGAGAAGAGACGGCTGAGGGGAGACATGATAGAGGTATATACAGTGGGGGAAATAAGTATTTGATCCCTTGCTGATTTTGTAAGTTTGCCCACTGACAAAGACATGAGCAGCCCATAATTGAAGGGTAGGTTATTGGTAACAGTGAGAGATAGCACATCACAAATTAAATCCGGAAAATCACATTGTGGAAAGTATATGAATTTATTTGCATTCTGCAGAGGGAAATAAGTATTTAATCCCTCTGGCAAACAAGACCTAATACTTGGTGGCAAAACCCTTGTTGGCAAGCACAGCGGTCAGACGTCTTCTGTAGTTGATGATGAGGTTTACACACATGTCAGGAGGAATTTTGGTCCACTCCTCTTTGCAGATCATCTCTAAATCATTAAGAGTTCTGGGCTGTCGCTTGGCAACTCACAGCTTCAGCTCCCTCCATAAGTTTTCAATGGGATTAAGGTCTGGTGACTGGCTAGGCCACTCCATGACCCTAATGTGCTTCTTCCTGAGCCACTCCTTTGTTGCCTTGGCTGTATGTTTTGGGTCATTGTCGTGCTGGAAGACCCAGCCACGACCCATTTTTAAGGCCCTGGCGGAGGGAAGGAGGTTGTCACTCAGAATTGTACGGTACATGGCCCCATCCATTCTCCCATTGATGCGGTGAAGTAGTCCTGTGCCCTTAGCAGAGAAACACCCCCAAAACATAACATTTCCACCTCCATGCTTGACAGTGGGGACGGTGTTCTTTGGGTCATAGGCAGCCTTTCTCTTCCTCCAAACACGGCGAGTTGAGTTCATGCCAAAGAGCTCAATTTTTGTCTCATCTGACCACAGCACCTTCTCCCAATCACTCTCGGCATCATCCAGGTGTTCACTGGCAAACTTCAGACGGGCCGTCACATGTGCCTTCCGGAGCAGGGGGACCTTGCGGGCACTGCAGGATTGCAATCCGTTATGTCGTAATGTGTTACCAATGGTTTTCGTGGTGACAGTGGTCCCAGCTGCCTTGAGATCATTGACAAGTTCCCCCCTTGTAGTTGTAGGTTGATTTCTAACCTTCCTCATGATCAAGGATACCCCACGAGGTGAGATTTTGCGTGGAGCCCCAGATCTTTGTCGATTGACAGTCATTTTGTACTTCTTCCATTTTCTTACTATGGCACTAACAGTTGTCTCCTTCTCGCCCAGCGTCTTACTGATGGTTTTGTAGCCCATTCCAGCCTTGTGCAGGTGTATGATCTTGTCCCTGACATCCTTAGACAGCTCCTTGCTCTTGGCCATTTTGTAGAGGTTAGAGTCTGACTGATTCACTGAGTCTGTGGACAGGTGTCTTTCATACAGGTGACCATTGCCGACAGCTGTCTGTCATG
The DNA here is from genome assembly GCF_901765095.1 of Microcaecilia unicolor. NCBI lineage: Eukaryota > Metazoa > Chordata > Amphibia > Gymnophiona > Siphonopidae > Microcaecilia > Microcaecilia unicolor. Next base: position 470,226 of record NW_021962914.1, on the reverse strand, counting down.
CAGGTAACGAGTTGATTTGGAGCATCTACCTGGTCTGTAGGGGCCAGATCTCTTACTGGTTGGTGGGGGATCAAATACTTATTTCCCTCTGCAGAATGCAAATAAATTCATATACTTTCCACAATGTGATTTTCCGGATTTAATTTGTGATGTGCTATCTCTCACTGTTACCAATAACCTACCCTTCAATTATGGGCTGCTCATGTCTTTGTCAGTGGGCAAACTTACAAAATCAGCAAGGGATCAAATACTTATTTCCCCCACTGTAAAATAATGAGTGGAGTGGAACAGGTGGATGTGAAGCATCTGTTCACGCTTTCCAAAAATACTAGGACTAAGGGGCATGTGATGAAACTACACTGTAGTAAATTTAAAACAAATCGGAGAAAATATTTCTTCACCCAACGCATAATTAAACTCTGGAATTCATTGCCGGAGAACGTGAAGGCGGTTAGCTTAGCAGAGTTTAAAAAGGGGTTAGACGGTTTCCTAAAGGACAAGTCCATAAACCACTACTAAATGGACTTGGGAAAAATCCACAATTCCAGGAATAACATGTATAGAATGTTTGTACGTTTGGGAAGCTCGCCAGGTGCACTTGGCCTGGATTGGCCGTTGTCGTGGACAGGATGCTGGGCTCGATGGATCCTTGGTCTTTTCCCAGTGTGGCATTACTTATGTACTTACTTATGTACTTATGCTCAGTCATGTGGCTTGCTTGAGATACATGTGGCTTCAAAAAGTAGTCTACAAATTTGGACGCTGGCTCTAATATGGTCCCTCTCAAGGAAACTATTGGGTATCTTGGGGGCTGATCCATGGATTTATGTATTTTTGGTACTATATAAAATACTGGAATGTGTGGTTCAGCCAGAACCAAAAACTTGGCTTCAGCTTTAGATATAACTCCTTGGGTACAGGCTTGGATGTCTATGGTAAGAAGGGTAGATTTCAAAGTAGAAGTGGGATCCGAAGACAAAGGAACATAAAAGTCTCTATTTAGATGTTTCCACACCTCCATAGTTTACTGATCCCTATGTAGAACCACAGTGGATCCCTCCTTCATCTGCTGGTTTTATGACTAAGGATCATACTTTAATTGATGAATCGCCTGCCACTCCTAATGGGTCATATTCAACTTTTTCAAATTTGGAGTGGATTGCATCTTGGATATGTCAAGCAACACCAGCTGTAGAGATGTGAAGATAATAGGGTCCATTGGACCCAGGGGTATCCACTTAGAGGGCGCCCTAAAAATAGAGTGTTCATTACTAATGGAACAATTGGAAAAATACAGATGTACTTGAAGCGTCTTCACTAACTTTGCAATATCTTGGTGGGCAGTAAAAGGATCATGATTATTAAAAGGAACAAAGGAAAGACATTTGTTAAGTACAAACAATTGTGTCTGTGATACTTCTACACTAGAGATATTAATAGCTAATATGCCTTTGGACTCTTGGAGCAAGTCTCTGGATGAGTCCATTCTTGGCTGTATCTTTGGCCTGCTCTTTGGGCTTGCCATCTGTTTCCTCCTCGATCTCCATGTGGGGGATTTGGACCTACTCTGTGTATTCTCTCTGCTACTGCCTTTACCTGAACTGCTATCACTCTCAGGTTAAACACTTGAAATTTCCTTCCCATCATCCTTTGCCTTTCTATTTATTCAAGAGTAGATGGTACCTTTAGAATAAACTTCTGAGCCTCTGTGGAACTTCTTAATCTTATTCTATTTCATTTTAACACAAAACTGTTCCAAATTCTGCTGTCTTTCTGTTAGCTGCTCTTGAAATTGTGCGAACATAGAGAAATCAGTTTGTAATTTTGTTTATAAACTTCCTCTGATCAACCAGTTCGTTCTTCAGTAACTTCTTGATTCGTATCCACTATAATTAACAGGAGAGTGAAGCAGGTAGCACAGGTAGTAATGTGTAACCGGAAGATTGGAGGGTGGCCAATGTTAATGCAGATTTTTTAAAAAAGGTTCCAGAGGGGATCTGGGAAATTATAAACCGGTGGGCCAGATGTCGGTACCGGGCAAAATGGTAGAGACTATTAAAAAGAACAAAATTACAGAGCATATTCAAAAGCATGGATTAATGGGACAAAGCCAACATGGATTTAGTGAAGTGAAATCTTGACTCACCAATCTATTACATTTCTTTGAAGGAGTAAACAAACACGTGGATAAAGGTGAGACAGTCAATATTTTCTATCTGGATTTTTAAAAGGCATTTGACAAAGTACCTCATGAAAGACTCCAGAGGAAACTGGAGAACCATGGGGATAGGAGGTACTGTTCTATTGTGGATTAAAAACTGTTTAAAAAGATAGAAAACAGAGAGTAGGGTTAAATGGTCAGTATTCTCAATGGAGAATGGTAGATAGTGGAATTTGTGGCCGGAGAACATGGTAAAGGTGGTTAGCTTAGCAGGGTTTAAATGGCTTCTTAAAGGAAATGTCCATAGACCATTGTTAAATTGACTTGTGGAAAATCCACTGCTTATTTCTGGGATAAGCAGCATAGAATGTATTTTCTGGGATCTTGCCAGGTATTTGTGACCTGGATTGGCCACTGTTGGAAACAGGATGCTGGGCTTGATGGACATTTGGTCTGTCCCAGTGTGGCAATACTTATGTACTTAAGTAGGGGCCAGGTGCTTCCCTAACTTGTTTTTCCTGTTGCCACTATCTCTTCCAGTGTGCAGTACAAATCCACAGAGCACCAGGCAGGTTGAACAGCTGATGTGAGCTGTGAACCACATGTGCAGGAGGAGTACAAGCAATAGTAAAGGGCAGGATAGAGAAGCATTAGGTCCACTGCACCACCAATTGCACTCTTCTGTTGTTACTTCTCTGTGCACTGAAAAAATTGGTGGCTGTAGCTATGCTATACTGACATCAGTATTTAATGTAGGCAACTAGTACTGGCAGTTTGTTTTGTATTCCTTACATGAGCAGCCTGTAAAGTACACGGAAACAATAATAGTGTTGTCCTCAAGTGTGAGAGCCTAATGATCAGAACTAATAGGAGACATTAATAAACATTAAATGTGACCCTCCTCATTTACCTCATTTGATTACTATACAACCTTGTACTTGTTATCAACCGACTGGGCAAACGCCTCTGACGGTACTATGTAAGCCACATTGAGCCTGCAAATAGGTGGGAAAATGTGGGGTACAAATGCAACAAATAAAACATTCACCTAGAAAACTCTGACGACAATAAAACCAAAGTAGTGAAGAATTTCCTGGCTTCCTGGACGTTTAGAGTCCAGAAGCTGAATCGTTCCATAACAAGGGCCACCTACTGGACCTTTTTGATCATAGACTAATGAATATCAGGAACATCTATACATCCGACAGCAACTGGACACCCACCCCACAACTGATGGAATACCTGTCACGTCATGATGTAGTACACCATTCTCAATCTGGATTTAGACCACAATACAGTACAGAAACAGTTCTCATATCGTTTGTGAATGAGGTCAGAAGAGAAATCAGTACAGGAAGGTGATAGTACTACAAATTTGACTTGTTGAGTGCAATTGACGTAGTCGACCACAACACACTAATATATATTCTACACCATATTGAACTTGGAGCAGTACTACAGTGGCTAAGCGGATTCCTCAAACTCAGATCTTACAAAGCCAAGTTCTTAAAAACCCTATCACTGACATGGTCCCCAGTGTGTGGAGTACCCCAGAGATCACCGCTATCCCCAATCTTATTTAACGTCCTGATGGCACCTTTGAGGAGAAAGCTGGAAACAAAGGGATTTAAATCATACATATACACGGGCGATGTAAAGCGAGGTTACTAACCTGTAGCGGGTATTCTCAGAGGACAGCAGGCTGATTGTTCTCACGATTGGGTGACGTCCACGGCAGCCGCAGGATCGGAAGATCTTCCTAGCAACAGAAGTTTGCTAGCTCTCGCGTGATCCACGTGCATCGCGCATGTGCGACCATCTTCCCGCCCGAAAGCGAGCGTGCTCGCCAGTCCAGTAAATAGCAAAAACAAGGGAAGACACAACTCCAAAGGGGAGGCGGGCAGGTTGGTGAGAACAATCAGCCTGCTGTCCTCGGAAAATACCCGCTACAGATTAGTAACCTCGCTTTCTCCAAGGACAAGCAGGCTGCTTGTTCTCACGATTGGGGTATCCCTAGCCCCCAGGCTCACTCAAAACAACAAACAGTGGTCAACTGGACCTCACAACGGTGAGGACATAACTGAGATTGACCGAAACAGAACCAACTGAGAGTGCAGCCTGGAACAGAATAAAAAATGGGCCTAGGGGGGTGGAGTTGGATTCTAAACCCGAAACAGATTCTGCAGCACCGACTGCCGAACCGACTGTTGCGTCGGGTATCCTGCTGTAGGCAGTAATGAGATGTGAATGCGTGGACAGATGACCACGTCGCAACCTTGCAAATCTCTTCGATAGTGGCTGACTTCAAGTGGGCCACTGACGCCGCCATGGCTCGAACACTATGAGCCGTGACATGGCCCTCAAGAGTCAGCCTAGCCTGGGCATAAGTGAAGGAAATGCAATCTGCTAGCCAATTTGAGATAGTGCGTTTCCCGACAGCCACTCCCCTTCTATTGGGGTCAAAAGAAACAAACAATTGGGCGGACTGTCTGTGTGGGCTTGTCCACTCCAGATAGAAGGCCAATGCTTGCTTGCAGTCCAAGGTGTGCAACTGACGTTCAGCAGGGCGGATATGAGGCCGGGGAAAGAATGTTGGCAAGACAATTGACTGGTTAAGATGGAACTCCGACACCACTTTTGGCAAGAACTACTACTACTTAACATTTCTAAAGCGCTACTAGGGTTACACAGCGCTGTACAATTTAAAGAACTTAGGGTGAGTGCGGAGGACTACTCTGTTATGATGAAATTTGGTATAAGGAGCATGAGCTACTAAGGCCTGAAGCTCACTGACTCTACGAGCTGAAGTGACTGCCACCAAGAAAAAGACCTTCCAGGTCAAGTACTTCAGATGGCAAGAATTCAGTGGCTCAAAAGGAGGTTTCATCAGCTGGGTGAGAACGACATTGAGATCCCATGACACCGTAGGAGGCTTGATAGGGGGCTCTGACAAAAGCAAACCTCTCATGAAGCGAACAACTAAAGGCTGTCCCGAGATAGGCTTACCCTCTACACGATAATGGAAAGCACTAATCGCACTAAGGTGAACTCTTACAGAGTTGGTCTTAAGGCCAGACTCTGACAAGTGCAGAAGGTATTCAAGCAGGGTCTGTGTAGGACAAGAACGAGGATCTAGGGCCTGGCTGTCACACCAGATGGCAAACCTCTTCCATTTGAAAGTATAACACCTCTTCGTGGAATCTTTCCTGGAAACAAGCAAGACTCGGGAGACACCCTCAGAAAGACCCAAGGAGGCGAAATCTATGCTCTCAACATCCAGGCCGTGAGAGCCAGGGACCAGAGGTTGGGATGCAGAAGCACCCCATCGTTCTGAGTAATGAGGGTTGGAAAATACTTTAACCTCCCTCCGACCGGCAGATTGTCCGGCACAGACACTTTTATCTCGGCTATGCTCGCCTGGAGCCAGTCAAAAGCCCGTCCCTTGCTTTTGCTGGAGAGCCACAGGGGCCTGTGAAGTCACACGCTGTTGACGGGAACGAGCGCGCTGGGGCTTAGCCTGAGCAGGCTGGTGGGAAGGAGGATTGTACCTGTGCTTATTGTAAGCGTAGGGAGCATTCTTCCGACCCCCATAAAAACATCTACCTGAAGAGGTAGATGCTGAAGGCATCCGGTGGGAGAGCTTGTCGAATGCGGTGTCCCGCTGGTGAAGCTGGTCTACCACCTGTTCGACGCGCTCACCAAAAATGTTACCCCCCGCCCCCCGGCAAGGAGCATCCGCTATCCGCTGCTGGACTCTATTCTCCAGGTCAGAGGCACGCAGCCATGAGAGTCTGCGCATCACTATACATTGGGCAGTGGCCCTGGACGCTACATCAAAAGAATCGTAGGCACCCCTGGACAGGAATTTCCTACACGCCTTCAGCTGCCTGACCACCTCCTGAAAAGGCTTAGCCTGCTCCGCAGGGAGCTTGTCGACCAAGTCCGCCAGCTGCCGCACATTGTTCCGCAAGTGGATGCTCGTGTAGAGCTGGTAGGACTGAATCTTGGACACGAGCATAGTAGAACGGTAGGCCTTCCTCCCAAAAGAGTCTAGAGTCTTAGACTCACACCCCGGGGGCGCCGAAGCGTAATCTCTACTACTCTTGGCTTTCTTGAGAGCTGAATCCACAACTGCAGAGTCATGAGGCAACTGGGTCCTCATCAACTCCGGGTCCCCATGGATCCGATACTGGGACTCAACCTTCTTGGGAATGTGGGGGTTACTTAATGGTTTCGTCCAGTTCGCCAACAATGTCTGCTTCAGGACATTATGAAGGGGAATAGTGGACTCCTCCTTAGGTGGTGAAGGATAGTCCAGGACCTCGAACACCTCAGCCCTGGGCTCATACTCAGTAACCACTGGGAAGGGAATGGCCGTAGACATTTCCCGGACAAAGGACGCGAAAGACAGACTCAGGGGGAGAGAGAGCTTTCTCTCTGGCGAAGGGGTGGGATCGGAGGGAAGATCACAAGACTCCTCATCAGAGAAATACCTGGTGTCCTCCTCTGCCTCCCACAAGGCCTCACCGTTGGTATCAGACAAGTTCACGAACTTCAGTCCGAAGCCGAGCCCATCTCGACGCAGAGGAACCCGGTCCTCGATGGTGGTGCCGCGAGGAAGATTCCTGCACCGGCGGCAACGAAGCTCCCTCCAGTGACGTCGGCGGGGTGTCCTCCTGGGTGGCAGCAGACGCCGATGCCGCAAGCGGTACCGGCGTCGCAGTCTGCACCACGGGCAGAGAGCCAACTGTCGCATCTCTCGACAGTACCGCCAGCGCAGGCACCGGCGGAACTGGAGCAGAAGGTCGCAGCAGCTCTTCCAGAATTTCTGGAAGTATGGCTCTGAGGCGCTCGTCCAGAGTGGATGTCGAGCAAGGCAGTGGGGCCGGTACAGGCGACGAGCCGAGAACCTGCCTGGGGTGCAGAGGCGGTACCGGGCTGTCCGGAGCAGAGCGCATCAACACATCTTGTATGGAGGGCGAGCGGTCCTCCCGGCGTCGACGCTTCACGGGTACCGAATCCTTCGGTGACCTGGAGCTCTCGGTATCGTGGCGGGAAGATGACCGATGGCGGTGCTTCTTCGCCTTCGCTCGAAGCACGCCAGGGTTACCTCCCGGTACCAAAGAGGACGACGTTGAATCCAAACGTCGCCTTGGGGCCGGGTCCGAAGAAGGTCAGTTCTGGGGGGCCTGCACCGCAGGAGCCCTCGAGGCAGGTGGAGACCCACTCGATGGCTCACTGCTACCAGCGTGGGATCTCTGGACAGCCATCACCTGCGCTCCAGACGTTGATGCTCCCTCCGATGCCGACATCAATACCGGCGATGACCTCGGTACCGCTGGCTCCCTTGGCGTCGAAAGACTGGACGAGGCTCTGAACAAGATGTTCCACTGAGCCAAGCTCGCCGCCTGAGTCCTCTTTTTGAGCTGGAGGCACAAAGAACAGGCGTCCAGGCGATGACCAGCCCCGAGACAGTGAAGACACGAAACGTGTCTATCAGTTACCAAGATCGTCCGGTGGTACCGTGTGCACTTGTTGAAGCCGCTGGCAGGCTTAGATGACATGGGTGGAAAAATCGCGCCGGCGAGGTCAAATGTGATGATGCCGAAAAAAGAGGCACCAAAAAGGGGAAAGACCCGTATGGGCGGCGAAAAAGCCGCTTACACAAAAGAAAGAAAACTTATGGCGGAAAACTACTACGAAGTAGCAGAAACTTCTTTTTTTTTTTATTTTTAGAGAACACATGAGAGTTGAAGAAAACAGCCAAAAAGATGCAAAATCGCGGCAAAGAATGCGGCGGGGCCTCTCTGGGGCAGAGAACGAGCGATACACGTCCGTTTTGAACCGCGGAAAAAGAGAGACTGGCGAGCACGCTCGCGTTCGGACGGGAAGACGGTCGCACATGCGCGATGCACACGGATCAGGCGAGAGCTAGCAAACTTCTGTTGCTAGGAAGATCTTCCGGTCCTGGGGCTGCCGTGGACGTCACCCAATCGTGAGAACAAGCAGCCTGCTTGTCCTCGGAGAATGCTATATATCCCCTTCAAAGGGGACATCAAGGGTATCATTGAGCAGATTCAATCAGGAATCAAAATAATTGAGAACTGGGCCTCAACCTTCAGACAAACTCCAAGGAAAAACCAAATATCTAGAAATCACAAGCCCATACTGCACGACTACACATAATAGGTTTCATAATTGGTCATAATTGGTCTACCCACTGGAAAGAAACCTAAAAGTCCTAGGAGTCATAATAGACCAGTACCTAACGTTCGTCAACCAAATATCAGCAGTCACCAAACAGGTTTTCAAAAAACACTATGGAAACTAAGAATTAGGAATCTCTTCTCACTAAAAATATTCCGCCTTCTAGTACAAACGCTGATCCTACCCAAGACTGATTACTGCAATGAGATATATGCAGGATGTTAAGGCCTTGAGTCTAAAGAAACTTCAAACTACCCAAAATACCACAGCACACCTAATTTTCAAGGCTTTGCGATACCAAAGGGCTACCCTACTACTATAATCATTACACTGGCTGCCAGTGAAAGCCATGATCTACTTCAAAATCATCTCACTTGTCTTCCAGATACTATATGGACCGGCCCCCGTCCATAAGAGATCTCTAATTGATCTACCACTAAGGAATCTCTCAAAAGGATCCCGGAACTTCCTTTTACTCCATCTCCACATTTGCAGGGGGAATTCAGTACAAATCTATACACGCCATGTGTTCTGTCTTCTGACAGCCTTGCACTAGTTTATAATGTGATCCTAAAATGTGTTTAATGCCTTTACTGTTATTCTCATTTCTAAGGACTTTCACTGCTGCAGTTCTCACTGCAAAGACAGGTAAGCAAAGCATTGTGTGTAATGTAGTTTCCAAGCGATGCAGCCACACTTGCTTATCTGTATAAGAACTGGTATCATTGGTTGTGCTACTGCCTAGACCTCTTTTCTCTCTCAGCCAAGCTTGGCCCCTGTGTCTACCTGCTATCATTTCCTGGTCAGTCATACTATCTCTGCCCTGTGAAGTCAGCCAGGTATGACCTTTCCCTCCAGTCGAGAGCCGTCCTCTAGGACCACCCCTTGCTACCCGATGGCAGGCTCTGTCCCCATTGGTCCTTACCTGCTCCTCCCTGAGCCTGTGTGAGGCTTCTTGTCCTCTTTGTCCCTTCAGCCATGAGGCATTCACCATCTTGCTAGAGACATGGGGGATGCACCATCTTGCCCCAGACAGAAATCCCAGCATCAAAACAACCCAGCAAATATCGAGCAGTAATTCTCTGATCATCACAATCATTTCTCCACCACTATTAAACTGTGCGAGTCAATCCCTCAAGTAATACGTCTTTATCATCAAGTGTCACGTCTCTGGCCGTGACCACCCTCAGACTTACCTTATTTCTGGGGGTCAGCTTCAAAGCTGGCTTCTGCCTATCCTTTCTGGAGTAGTTTTCCTTCTGTGTGCTGGCTGCTTCCAGCATGGCTCTAATTACTCCACTCTACTGCACCTGGGGGTGCTGCCTGAGTTAGCTCTACCTCTGTCTCCAGATTGGCTCTGTTTGCTCCTCTGTGCTGCACCTAGGTATTCTAAGTCTCTCTATGTTCTGTGCGCGCTCTACCTGCTCCTTGGTTTGTGCTCATCTCACCCGCTGGTGGCCCGAGCCAGTGGCTGCCATACTTTGTCTTGCTGTTCCTACCCGTTCCAGACTTTAGCCCGGTCCGGTTCTTCCAGGCTGCCGGACTTGTCTCTCTTGTTTGTGCCTGGACAGCCTCCGTAGTTGCTTACTGATGGCTGCAGCTGCTCCTCAGGTGTTGAAGGGCTTTATCAATCACTTAGAGACTGCAGCATTGGCCTTTGCATCGTCTAAGGCCCCTGGTATGTTAGAAGGCTCTGTGCACTGCTACCTTGTCCAGTTCAGTGTGAGTTTCTAGCTTGTTACTAGTAGCTTGGGCATAGCTTTTCTTGTTGGCTTGTGTACAGCTTTACTAGTTCTCCTGTGTGTTATGTGAGTTCCTAGCGTGTGACTAGTTAGCTTGGGCATAGCTTTCTTGTTAGCTTGTGTACAGCTTTACTAGTTTTCTTGTGTTCAGCTTTCTGGTTTTCCCGTGTGGGTTTTACTTTGGTTCTGGAGCTTCAGCCCTAGTCTTGTCCGCTGCCAGTACTCCTTGCTACTGGAGCTCTAGCCATAGTCTTGCTACTTGACCTGACCATTGCCTGTATCTGACTACTCTCTGCCTGCTGCCTGAACCCCAATACTTGCTGCCTGCTGCCTGACCCGACTACTGCCTGAACCCGGATATTCTCTGCCTGTGGCCAGACCTGACTATTACCAGAACCTGGACATTCCCTGCCTGTCTGTCTTGCTTTCGCCTAGGTGCCTGGGGGCACTTCTGTATCCTGATTCCTGTTGTTCCTGATTGCTAGTTCCAGTTCCAGTTTCCGTGTAAGCCCTGCCGGCTGCCCGAACCTGAGAGCTCAACCGTCGGGGAACGGTGGCTAAGCGTAGGTGAAGCCTAGTTCCAGTGTGTTCCTGTCCAGCGGGTTCCAGTCCTGTGTGTTCCAGTCCAATGGGTTCCAGTTCTGTGTATTCCAGTGCAGAACTCCAGTCCGGGGTTCCAGTCCAGCCTTGCCTCGTCTCTGCTTTGAAGGTGACCTTGCCTGCCACTGCCGCTCCACAGTAGTGGTCCAAGGGCTCACAAAGCCAGTGCTTCCAGGGAAGAAGCCTGACATCAAGCAAGACCTTCCTTTATTAAACTAATCTGAGCCTTTACATAATTGACCCTATGTACACTTAATACTCATATTCATTAGGAAATGCTTCTTAGTCTATAATGTTTTCTTCATTTTCCTCAGTTATGATGCTTCTTTCCCTGTCCAACTGTTAAGCCAATTTTATTGTAATACTTTCTTAACTATCATGCAATCATGTAACTTTGTTAATCTGTAAACTACATTGAACCAAATATCATTTGGATAATGTGGGATCAATAAATGGAAGTGTCTGACAGATGACCAGTTGACCTCTCCTCCAAGATGGCCCTGGCTCTTCCTATAAACACCCAGGAGCGCTCTGAGTCAAAGTATATAGTAGGAGACATTCGAGTCCCTGCCTGCCTGGGTTTAGAGCTTCAAGGCATCGTGGACCTCTGATATGCCAGGAATGCTTCCTCTCCTGACGGACTGGAGATAGACACCGGTGTGAATGGCACCAATTTTGAAGCCCTTCGAGGCCTTGGTGTCGATACAATCATGCAGGCAGTATATGGATCTTGAATGTTGAATTGATAACTTTAAGCACTGGCATTCAAAACAACAGCTCTGAAAAAAGAAAAGTTGCTTGCTATCTCTAGGGGCATGGCCCTTGCCTATATAACCACTAACAAGGCTGGTAACAACCTCAGCACCAGATACTTCAAGTCATGTATCAATACAGCATGAACTGTGCCCTGATTTTACCAAGGTCCTGCTTCAGCAAGAAGGAATTGCTTATGAACTGTTTGCCTAGTGCAATCACCTGACAAACATTCTTGCACAATGATATGTACCCCAGGTCAGGCTAATCCAGTCACATCACAGCCTCGGCATGGAAGGCACCACAGAGCCCATGTCACGGTCCTCAAGTTCCAGAAATTGCAACTTTGACACAAAATGGACATTCCAGTAATTTCCCAGATCAGGTGGTCTAGGACATAGGGAAGAGCTTGCTTAACTTCAAGGATAATACCTCCACTAGGATGGTATAAAGCAGCACAGGAAACCAAGGAGTGTAAGTTGGTTTTTCCATTCGGCCTGAATTACCACCATTCAGGTTTCTACCAGCCATTTTCTCTGCAGAACCACTATGACCTGCTGAGGATCTTCTGCATCCAGCTGTTCATTGGGTGTCCTGCACTGACATCACCTGCTATCCTCATCTATATCCAGGTTATATGCTAAAATAAATAAAAATATCAGCAAAAACATTGCAACTTCAATACTCTTACTGTCATCCATGTGAACATAGTAAATACCATCAAACGCTTGTTGAAACAAATATGTTTTAAGACACTTTTTAAAAACTTGTAACCTTTTGATGGACCTTAAGTTAGCAGGCAGAGCATAATTTTGCACCCGCATTATAAAAGATAATAGTTACGATACTGATCTAGTAAATGAAAAGAAGGTACATCCAGCTGATCTTGTGTAGCCAACTTAAGCTGCCTGGTTGGTTGACATGTGTACAGTTGAGGCAATTGCAACCAGAGCATTACTGTTTATAATTTTAAAAATTAAAAAAAATAATCTTATAAGAAACATGCCATTCAATAGGCAACCAATGAAATTTAACTAAAACAGGAATCCCTTCCCATCTTCTCCTGGTGGTACGGGCTCAGTTGCATGAGCCTGTAGAAGAAATGAGAGTTCCTCTGCAAACATGACCTGGTGCTGAGAGCTGAACCTTGGTGGGCAATTTGGAGGTACTTGATGCCAATTTAGGGCATAATCCCCCCCCCATACTAGTCAAAGAACCCACTGGTTGGAGGTTATAAGAAGCCATCTTTCATGGAAAAAATTTAGCTTCCCTTCTATTGGAAGGTCATCCCAGTCACTAATTGTGGCTATGCTCTCCTGGAGCCAGTCAAAAGCTTGTCCTTTGCTTTGACTGGAGAGCTGATTAGGCTTTCTGTGGTCTCTGCTGCCTAGACCTGGAGCGAACCCCTGGGACTGTAGAGAAGAGTGGGCCAAAGGAGCTGTAGGATCGCCTTTGGCTCCTGCCAGAAAATCTCTTGAAAAGTGGAGGCCACAGGAGGAATGGGCCAAGAGAAGGATTTCATGGTATCAGTTCTTTTTTGATGAGGTCCACGACCTCCTCCACTTTGTCCCCAAACGATTGTCACCTCAGAAAGGGACGTCCACCAGTTTTTCCTGAAATGCTGGTTCTAGGTTTGAAACACAAAGCTAGGTGAATCTGCACATGCCAATACCCAATGCGGAAATCCTGGATGCCACATCGAAAGCATCTAAGGTTGTCTGGGCCCCGTACTTTCAGTACTGCTTGGCTACTAAAACAGAGTTCTGTAGCTCTGTCAGATGGCAGAGTCTGCAATCTTCACAAGTAGATGCTCATGTAGAGCTAGTAGCGCTGTATGCAGAAGACAAGAATAGAGGCTTGATAAAACTTTTCTCTCAAAAGACTCTTAAGGTCATAGCAGCTAACCTCAGAGATGCCGAAGCGTGGGTTCAAGAATTGTTAACTCTTTTGACCACCATAGTGGTTGTGCAGCTGCTGCTTTTCAAATCAGAGAGCATTCTGGACTGTAGAGTCCACTTTCCTAGGAACTGGCTGCACAGAGAGAGGGGTCTCACAATCTTTCATCTGCACCTGCCAAAAGATGCCAATGCTTGGGCACTGTCATGATCTCCTTAGAAGGTTCATCATTGTCAAGGATGTCCAACATTTTGGCCCTGGGCTCATTCTCAACCTCTACATCAAATGGGATGGACTTAGCCATCTCCCTAAAACAAAACTGACATAGGAGAGTTCCTCTGGCGGGGAAATTTTACTTTCTTGAGTTGGGGAGGGATCTGATGGTATACCAAAGGAGCCCCTCCTTCGACACCACCTCTGGCTCAACCTCAAGACGCCCAGGAATGGTCTGAATCAGACTCAAAGTACTCCTCCTCCTGAGTAAGCTTTGTCTGCCTCAGTCTACTAGAATCAGGGTGAGAGTACTAGGGACAGGTCCCTGTTAAGGCACTGGTGTTGGTGCATGGCCAATAGAAAAACTAGTTGGGGTGGAACCATGGTTGACATCGATGCCAACGAGGCTTCAGCATCACACCGAGCCACGATCCACTCCAACTCCTCCTGTAGCATAGACTGAAGCCATTCCTTGGGGGCAGGCATCAGTAAAGATGGGGACACCTGCAAAGATACTGGAGCTGAATTGTGAAGGCTGGTCCCGGGAACTAGGCGAGTGGTGCTTCATCACCAACTCCACAGAGAGGGAGCTGTCCTCTCGGCACCAATGCTTCTTGGTGCCTGGAGCTCCTGGCACTGTTTTTCAAGCTAGACTAATGTTGATGCTCCTTCATCTTTACTCGGTGCAGGGCATCAGGACCCTTCTGTGCTGATTAAGATTATGTTGAATCCGAACATGTCCTCGAGTTGGGTCCAAAGCAGATTGGTCTAATGAGGCCCTATCAGCTCCCCATGTCGAGGCAAGGGAAGACAACCTTGAAGCCAGTGCACCCCCAGTATCTGATGCAGCTCTACCAACAACAGGGACTGATGCTTCCGATGCCAAAGTTGATGGACTGGACTTAGAAGCACCAAAATGTTTCTTGGCTAAGCCTCTTAACTGAGTCCTTTTCTGCATTTTAGAACAGACATGACAATTAAGAGCTATGAGGTCAGGTCCTACACATGGCAAGCACCTAGTACACAGAGTTTTAAGTGACAGGGAAAAAATAGCTGAAATGAAATCAAATGGCTCCTTTTTTTTTAAACAGGAAACCTGACTGGGTGCTCAGGCCTAAGAGGGCCAAAAGGAGCAGCGAAAAATTAAAGAAACAAGACCGAAAAATACAAAGAAGTAATAAATGGGGGAAAACTGAATAAATGAAAAGGTCCCACATGCCACTCAGGAAGGCACCAAAATTCTGAAGAGGTGATGTGCTGAGGAGAGCCGAGAAATGTGACTGCTCTGCGGAAAAACGAGGACTGCTGGTCCTGCGCACTCACGTCAGGTAGGAAGGCAATTGCACATGCACAGTGTGGTGCTGCCAAAGGCTTTGAGAAAATTCTTGAATGCTGGATAGTGTCCGTGCTGGGGCTCCATCAGACGTCACCCATCTAAGACGATAATATCATGCTTGTCCTCGGAAAATATGATATCCTTCTTGCCCTAAAAGAAAAAAAAATTAAAATTACAGTCAACTGGTTGCAGAACTAGTCATAACCTTGCCAATACTGTGGACTTCAGTACAATTTTGGCTGATCACCACCAGGTAGAAAGTAAGCTCATTTCCCTACAGTCTTTGTCTACTCGACTCAGGCAAGGCTTGCTTTTATTGAAGCCTCCCACTGTGTCTGGGACCTCAACGTGGTTTTGACCCAGCTGATGAATGCTACTTTGAGCCATTAGATTCCTGTAAAGCTGAAGTACATGACCTGTAGAAGTCACCACTCATCAAAATGGTCACTGTCTTGATCTCATCTTCTCCTCCAACTGTTCACCTTCTAGTTTCCTTGCCTCTGATCATCCCTCCTCTGATCACCATCTTATAACTTTCACACTTAAATCTCCTCCCTCCCAGTCCCGTCCTATCCTATCTAATTTATCTAGGAATCTTCACGATATTGACCCTTCATCTCTATCCTCCCATGTTTCAAACCACCTCTCTACTGTGGCACCATCCACGTCTGTCAACGAGGCTGTTTCTTCTTACAACAATACTCTATCCTCTGCCTTAGACACTCTTGCACCTTTGATGACCCGCCCTGTAAGGCATACAAAACCCCAACCTTGGCTGAATTCTAATATCCGCTACCTACGTTCCTGTACCCGCTCCGCCCAACGCCTCTGGCGGAAATCTCGGGCCCTTGCTGATTTCTTACACTTTAAGTTCATGCTGACCTCCTTTCAATCTGCTCTTTTACGTGCCAAACAGGATTATTATATCCAACTGACCAACTCTCTTGGCTCTAATCCTCGACTTCTCTTCACCACATTGAACTCTCTCCTCAAGGTGCCCCCTCCCCCAACTCCCCCTTCATTATCTCCTCAGACCCTTGCTGAATTCTTTCACAACAAGGTTCAAAAGATAAACCTTGCTTTCTCTACCTCACCACCTCTCCCTCCACTAGTCCGTTCCCCTCTCTCTCCTTCCCCCTTTCCTGAAGTTACTATTGAGGAAACTACACTTCTCCTTTCTTCCTCAAAATGTACCACCTGTTCCTCTGATCCCATTCCCACCCACCTTCTTAATGCCATCTCTCCTACTCTTATTCCTTTTATCTGTCACATTCTCAACCTCTCACTTTCCACTGCGACTGTCCCTGCTGCCTTTAAACATGCCGTGGTCACACCTCTCCTTAAGAAGCCTTCACTTGACCCTACTTGTCCCTCTAATTACCGACCCATCTCCCTCCTTCCTTTTCTCTCCAAATTACTTGAGCGTGCTGTTCACCGCCGCTGCCTTGATTTTCTCTCCTCACATGCTATTCTTGACCCATTACAATCTGGTTTTCGCCCTCTCCACTCAACCGAAACTGCGCTTACTAAAGTCTCCAATGACCTATTACTGGCTAAATCCAGAGGTCAATATTCCATCCTCATTCTTCTTGATCTTTCCGCTGCTTTTGACACTGTCGATCACAACACACTTCTCGATACCCTGTCCTCACTTGGATTCCAGGGCTCTGTCCTTTCCTGGTTCTCTTCCTACCTCTCCCTCCGCACCTTTAGTGTTCACTCTGGTGGATCCTCTTCTACTTCTATCCCTCTGCCTGTCGGCGTACCTCAGGGTTCTGTTCTTGGTCCCCTCCTCTTTTCTATCTACACTTCTTCCCTTGGTTCATTAATCTCATCCCATGGCTTTTCCTACCATCTCTATGCTGATGACTCCCAAATCTACCTTTCTACCCCTGATATCTCACCTTGCATCCAAACCAAAGTTTCAGCGTGCTTGTCTGACATTGCTGCCTGGATGTCTCAACGCCACCTGAAATTAAATATGACTAAAACCGAGCTTCTCATTTTCCCCCCCAAACCCACCTCCCCGCTCCCCCCGTTTTCTATTTCTGTTGATGGCTCCCTCATTCTCCCTGTCTCCTCAGCTCGAAACCTTGGGGTCATCTTTGACTCTTCTCTCTCCTTCTCTGCTCATATCCAGCAGACCGCCAAGACCTGTCGTTTCTTTCTTTACAACATCCGTAAAATCCGCCCCTTTCTTTCCGAGCACTCTACCAAAACCCTCATCCACACCCTTGTCACCTCTCGTTTAGACTACTGCAATCTGCTTCTTGCTGGCCTCCCACTTAGTCACCTCTTCCCTCTCCAGTCGGTTCAAAACTCTGCTGCCCGTCTCATCTTCCGCCAGGGTCGCTTTACTCATACTACCCCTCTCCTCAAGACCCTTCACTGGCTCCCTATCCGTTTTCGCATCCTGTTCAAACTTCTTCTACTAACCTATAAATGTTTTCACTCTGCTGCTCCCCAGTATCTCTCCACACTCGTCCTTCCCTACACCCCTTCCCGTGCACTCCGCTCCATGGATAAATCCTTCTTATCTGTTCCCTTCTCCATTACTGCCAACTCCAGACTTCGCGCCTTCTGTCTCACTGCACCCTACGCCTGGAATAAACTTCCTGAGCCCCTACGTCTTGCCCCATCCTTGGCCACCTTTAAATCTAGACTGAAAGCCCACCTCTTTAACATTGCTTTTGACTCGTAACCACTCGCCTCCACCTACCCTCCTCTCTTCCTTCCCGTTCACATTAATTGATTTATTTGCTTACTTTATTTATTTTTTGTCTATTAGATTGTAAGCTCTTTGAGCAGGGACTGTCTTTCTTCTATGTTTGTGCAGCGCTGCGTATGCCTTGTAGCGCTATAGAAATGCTAAATAGTAATAGTAGTAGTAGTGAGTCAGTGAGTCCAGGCTATAATGACTGATCCACCGTATTTCCCTAGGCCACACTGGCAAATGTCAGTACTGCTGAACTGCCTTGCATCCAATGGACTATAAAAGACCTTTAGCGATCAAAGTGGACTAAAACCTTTAGAAACCCACCCAGCTTTTTATTTATTTTGACCTTCATAAACCTGGGACTGCTCTGGTCAAGCGGATTGCATCTCCTTCACTTAAGCCCAGGCATGTTTGACCGTGGATGGGAATGTCATGGCTCAATGTCCATGGTCCTAAGGCTAGCTAGCCTCCATGGAGGATATCTGCAAAGCTGCAATGTGAACTTCTGTCTACACATTCCTTTCTCATTGCTTGAAAAGGGACTTTTACAGGACAATAGATTTGGTCAGTTCATCTTCAGGAATGTGAGGTATACAATGCAACTCCTCAGTCCTTTATGTTACTTTCAGATTGACTTTGTAGGGGTCTTTTCCAGCTCTCTCACCTTTGCTGGTTAGGCCTGGACCATCTTTTCCTGATCTAATATGGATTTGGCAGCTGATGGCTGAATATATCAGAAACTAGCTTTCTACAAAGGAAAACTACTGCTTGGCATAGATGTGCTGGCTTCATCCAAGGACATGTGTAAGTGCACTAGCCATCCAGTTAAGTCCTGGGAAAGTGCTTAGGAACGTGCCTTATAGAGACAGAGTCTCCAGGAGCATCTGTGAACCATGGGTGGGAGTTTGCTACCATCAGGCTTGTGACTGATAATAGATTCTTGCCGGAATCACAAGGCCTCTCATTGTCATGACCGTGAATTCTGCTTGTGATTGGTCCATATGTGTCGCCTGGACCGAGAGGGATGCCAAGGTTGGACAAGCGAAAAAGAAAGAGCAAAAGAGAAGATGACAGTGAATGGATCTCTCTCATAGGAGATAGAGTCTAATTTGCCCCAAACACCTGTGAACCGAACTCTCTGCCAAATACACCACGAAAAAGTTCGGAAGCGGCTCTGTGGCTTTCTATAAACTGAGTAACCAGCTGCACAGAGTAGGGGCCTTGGACTATTCCTGATCTATCAGAGCTCACAGGCAATCTGCTAGAGCCTAGAAGAGAAGCTGATTCAACACCCCTTTGGACTCTGAACCTACAGGACCTCAAAGGTGAGATTTAGAATTTTTCTTCTTATAGCTCAGGGTGTAGTTAGTCTTGGTTTTCTCTGTGAAGGGCTGGTTTGTCCCAGCATCTGTGGTCATTAGCCTAATTTTGCTAAGTGATAATCTTTCCTCAGGATATATTATAGTTGTGTAATTACTCATATATTCAAATATATATTGGTGTAATCAGTATTTTTGGTAGTGTACAGAGTTTTGTAACTTGCTTTGCTATTTTTATATCTATAATAATATATTTCCATTTTGGCATTATTCCTTTCATTTTTGTACAGCCTGACAAGAACCTAAGGGCCACATTTAGGTACTAATCATCCCTTTGTGCCAAACGAGTCCAGAGTAATTACTGCATAAGTGATTTTCTGTTACCTTACAGTTTCTTTAAAAGAAAGAAACTATAGGACTGGAAAAGGCCCGTTACGAACAAAACATATTTTTTGCCCACAGAACTCTTTTTGTTGTTCCTTTCTTTGTTAAAAGCAACCTGTAGCTAGGTATTCTCAGTTAAGATATTATATCCTGCACATCCTCAGAGAAAGAAAGTTGGACATAAGACCTCACTAATCCTGCCTACTGACTCTAGGAGTTGGTACCTCCTATATTCTAACTTCAGTCAGCCAGACTCAGAATGATGCTAGTGTGGAAAATGTCCCACTCCTACATGACAGTAGATGTCAGAAAACTTTGTAAAAGTCCAGAGATAGATAGATTCCAGTGTGGTGCTGTGAACAATCAGATGGTGTTATTCAATAGTGAGAGCTTATATTCTGCTGTCTTTCCTCCTGTCACAGGTAAGCAAATTTACTATATAAATGTATTTATTCTAAAACTTTATACACTGCCTACAACCTAAGCAGTTTCCAAATCAATATGCCATCACAAATACCTTACAAAATTACAAATATAATCAGTGCTACTCCTTTTACCACAGCCCAAACATCATCATTACAAAAAGGCTTCCTCAAAAAGCTTAGTCTTCAATAGCTTCTGAAATTGCAGCATACTAGCACATAAAAACTAGCACGAAAAACCTAATATCCATGGATACCAACATATGCACCAAACATTCACATCAAGGAAACAGACAACTGATAAATATTACCACAATCCCGAATCCAAGAGAACACCACCAACTAATACAAATAGGTTACACTAATGCCAGATTAGTAGCCAATAAGACCATATCATTAACTGACTGGATCACGGCAGATCATCTTGACTTCCTACTCATCAGCGAAACCTGGATCCACGACTCCAAAGATCCACTAATCTTAGAGCTATGCCCTCCAGGATACAAAATTACCCATTGGACAAGAGAAGGAAAAAGAGGAGGAGGCATAGCAATAATCTATAAGCCATCCTCCCCCAATTTGAAATAGCCTCAGTTAGAATCAACCACCCCAATCTACATGATCAATTAAACCTAATCATGTTCTACAGACCCCCTGGCAAATGGCAAGACTCCCAAACTCACTTTATGGATTTCATATCAAATACCTGCGTGTCCACCCAGAACCTTCTCATAGCAGGAGACATCAACCTCCACCTTGAAGACACTAACATATCAACGTACAGGAATGCAAAGAATTCCTACAACTATGGGAGCTCCATTGGCCAAACATGCAACCCACCCACAAAAAAGGACATACATTGGACATTATAACTCACAAACTTTCATCAGAACATATCTTCACAATCACAGACACAAAATGGACAGCCACTCCATGGTCCGATCACTACAAAGCAAGCACTTCCCTTTCCTGGAAAACAAAAGAACTACAACAAAAACAAGAAAAAAGTACCTATACTACAAGAGGCAAAATAGACCCGCTACTATTTTGGCAACAATTTTACACCAATGAATGGACAACACCTACAGAGTCACCCCAATTTTTACAAGAATGGGACAACAGATGCAACGTAATACTAGACAAAATAGCACCGCTCCAAACTAGAACCTCAAATAGGAAAAACTCAACACCATGGTTTAACGAAGAATTGAAAGAACTAAAAACACGGGTCAGAAGACTAGAAAGAGCATGGAGCAAAAAAAAGGATGAACACACTTTCAAAGAATGGAAACAGTTACAAAGAAAATACGATATCAGACAAACTAAAAGAACGTATTACAAAACCATAATAGGACCAAACTATAAGGATACACACAAACTCTTCTCACTCATTAACAAACTCCTAAACACTACACCGGTCACCTCTAATAACACAGACACCCCCATCTGCAACCAACCTAGCAAAATATTTCAACGAAAAAATTATAAAGCTCCGACACATGATACCCACCAAAATCATCGAATACACAACCATCCTTGAATGCCTAGATCCAAAACCTGGGGAATACCCAGCAGATCGATCATGGACCAACAAGATCTCAGCAGATGAACTCTCACAGTGGCTTAGAAAATACCCCGTCTCAATGCAAATTAGATATTTGCCTTACTAGCCTAATAAAAGCCGCCCCAAAACAATTCAAAATAGACCTCACGAACCAGGTAAACCACAGACTCCAAAATGGTCTATTCCCCACGGTTAAAGGAAACATCTTACTCACTCCGCTGCCAAAAGATGCTAAGAAAAACACAATGGATCTAACTAATTATCGCCCAGTTGCATCCATTCCGCTCATAACCAAACTGATGGAGGGCATAGTGACGAAACAACTTAATGAATACCTAACTAAACACTCAATTCTACATGAGTTCCAATCAGGATTCCGATCAAATCATAGTACCGAAACGGTACTAGTGGCTGCAATGAACTCATTCAAAAAAAACAATTGCAACTGGCAAGAACATACTCCTACTACAATTTGACATGTCTAGCGCCTTCGACATGGTTGATCATGAAATATTACTTCATATACTAGAATATTTCGGAGTCGGAGGCCCAGTTCTCAAACGGTTCAAGGGATTCCTCACCACCAGATCTTACCAAGTAACAACGAACGCTGAAAGATCACCTCCATGGATACCGGAATGTGGAGTTCCTCAAGGATCCCCCCTCTCACCAACCCTTTTCAACCTAATGATGATACCACTAGCCAATCTCTTAGCTAACCAAAACTTTAACCCATACATATATGCCGACGATGTCACGATCTACATCCCGTTCAAACATGATCTAAGTGAAATCACCAACGAGATCAACCAAAGCCTCCGAATCATGCACTCCTGGGCAGATTCATTCCAGCTAAAACTCAATGCAGAAAAAACTCAATGCCTAGTACTCACTTCCCAATACAACACAAACAATTACTCCACCATAACCACACCATACTGCACTCTCCCCATTTCAGAAAATTTGAAGATTCTTGGAGTCACCATTGATCGTAACCTCACACTCGATACCCACATGAAGAACACGATGAAAAAGATGTTCTGCTTGATGTAGAAACTCAAAAGGAGTTAAACCTTTCTTCCCGAGAAACATTTTCCGTACCTTGGTACAGTCAATGGTAATAAGTCATCTGGACTACTGTAACACTCTGTACGCTGGCTGCAAAGAACAGACTATAAAAAAACTCCAGACAGCCCAGAATACCGCAGCCAGACTCGTATTTGGAAAACCCAAAAACTCATATTAGGAAAACCCTAGTGGACCTACCACCCAGAAACGCCAAAAGGTCAGCCCGCAAATTCCTCAATTTGAACTTCCCCAGCTGTAAAGGACTCAAATATAAGCAAGCATACGCCACTACCCTCTCATACAGAAGTACACAGCTATGGAACACACTACCCACAGCCCTGAAAACCATAGACAATCTAACTTTCGCAAATCCTTGAAGACACATCTCTTCAACAAAGCCTACAAAATGAACCCTTAACAACACAAATCACCACCCAACTCATTCAAGTATCAAAATGTAACTCCTACACCAGCCTAACACCTACTTCTCTAATTCCTCATATATCTTCTGCTTATACTAATTGTATACAAGATCCTGTCATGACTATGTCATAACTACACTATGTAAGCCACCCATTGAGCCTGCAAATAGGTGGGATGTGGGGTACAAATGTAATAAATAATAATAATAATAATAAGCGTATCTGACTTGGAAGTGCATTCGACGTCTGAACGCCTGCCACCGAAAAAGTTGAAACACTCATACGAAAATAACGATACTTTTGCTACTAAAATTAAAAAAAAAAAGCCACAGAGCAGTCTCTGATTTGTCGGATGGTAAACACATATTGTCTTCTTCAGGTACAATGGTGTGAGTATGCAAATAAAACTGCTACATATCTGAAGTGAAAAAGGGAGAGAGAAATAAATAAGGGGTTTCTCTCCCCTTTGTTTGCTTTAGATTTCCTTTTCTTGTAATGGAATCCTCTTATGATTAACATCATTAACGTATATTAATGCATGTTACTAGTAGCTAGATCTGTGGAAGAGACTGAGGTACCCTCGATTGTATGGGAGGCACCTGCACAGTGGGATGCTGCCAGAACTCTCCTAAAGCTATGCACGCTAGGCAGCTTCTGCACTGGGCTCCATCAGATGAAATCACCCATGTGTGAGAGTACATTGGGCCTGCTTGTCCTCAGAGAAAATAATGCACATTAATAGTATTGGTGCACACTAGCAAAGTAGTGCATGTTAGTTAACTCTAGCAGTACATATAAGAACATTAAGAGTAGCTATACTGGGTCAAACCAATGGTTCATCTAGTCCAGTATCCTGTTTCAACAGTGGCCAAGCCAGGTCACAAGTACCTGGCAGACACACATAGTAACATAGTAGATGACGGCAGAAAAAGACCTGCACGGTCCATCCAGTTTGCCCAAGAAGATAAATTCATATGTGCTACTTTTTTTATTTGTACTGTCCTCTTCAGTGCACAGACCGTATAAGTCTGGCCAGCCCTATCCCCGCCTCCCAACCACCAACCCCACCTCCCAACCACCAGCTCTGGCACAGACCGTATTAGTCTGCCCAGCACTAGTCCTGCCTCCCAACCACCAGCCCCAGCACAGACCGTATATGTCTGCCCACACTAGCCCCACCTCCCAACCACCAGCTCTGCCACCCATTCTAGGCTAAGCTCCTGAAGATCCCTTTCTTCTGCACAGGAATCCTTTAT
Organism: Microcaecilia unicolor; assembly: GCF_901765095.1. Classification (NCBI taxonomy): domain Eukaryota; kingdom Metazoa; phylum Chordata; class Amphibia; order Gymnophiona; family Siphonopidae; genus Microcaecilia; species Microcaecilia unicolor. The sequence goes on along the minus strand of NW_021962914.1, from coordinate 446,167 downwards.
GTTTATCCCACGCATGTTTGAATTCCGTTACCGTTTTCATCTCCACCACCTCCCGTGGGAGGGCATTCCAAGCATCCACTACCCTCTCCGAGGCAACTTTTCAACTATTTCTTTTTTGTGACTATATGATCTTCAGCAATCTACCTCTGCACTCAAGAAGAAACTGCTTTACTATCTGTCACTTTTGGCCCGCAAGTGTATTTTACTACAGTGGTGTGCTGAATCTCAACCAACTATGATGCAGCAGATTAGAACTTGTTATATGCCATGATGGTCTCAGAGTGGCACAAAGTGGGCTGGAATGATGTTACTTGCTGGACTAAGTTTCAAAAGATATGGGAACCCATTTGGAGAGTGATGCACAGATACAGCTGGTTTCTTAACTATTAATATTGGAGGTCCAGTAAATATATGTGTCAGTATTAGCCTGAGGCTTTAGGGCCTAATCTGTGTCAGCCAAAGACCTCTGGGAGAGCAGCTCTGACATTCCCCCCCTCCCCCGTCTTATCCCTGGGAATGTCAATGTTAAGACAGAACACCTGTGTTTTCAAGCAATAAAACAAACCAGAACCAATGCTCAGGCAAAACAATAGAAAAACCACTGTCTCCATAAAGTGTGCATTTCCAGGAATTCACACCTTCTTGGTAAAACTAATCAAATTATATCACAGGTTGTGTAGGAAAATACTGCAGTTATTTAAACCCAGAGAGGGACAAAGAGAAAGGTCAGACACAGAAACACACACCTTCAGACACACCCACATCTACCTGCAGTACTCTCATTCACTGACAGAGACAGATCCTGAGGCAGAAGCAGATCCTGAGAGGCACAGAAGCAGTGCTGTATTATCTTTCTGCCTTAAGTAATGTAAGCCTATTTCTAGATAAAATACCTTTTGCCAAGCCATACGTGTGTTGTATTATTGTGCTACCAACCCACTGCCGCTAAGAAGTGGACTCGGGACCAAAAAGAAGGAACCCAGAGAACCAGACCAAAGCCAAAGCTGACATCTGACCTCTGGGGCCATAACGGACATATGTTTCTTTTTTTTTTTTTTGATGACTGGGTCCGGCTATGGCGTATGGAGAAGTTTGGGGGGAGGGCAGGGGAGAAATACAAAATATATGGCAGACTATACTGAAGTGGTTCTGTGACTTGTTATGCATTATATGAAGTTTTGTGTGTGTGTGTCTATGTTCAGCTCTTAACAATTATGTAAAAAAAAAAAAAAAATCCTCTAGCTGTACATTTCTTTTTCTGTTCACTGCAAAAGATAAGTGGATTTGTGTCCTAGACTGAAGTTATATTGACACCAATTGTAAATATCTGTAATAAGGCCGCTAACGGAACCCTCGCAGTGCAGGTTCACCAACGAATGGTTACAGCCTTACCCCAAATATTTGTAGTAATCCTTTGATGGATACATGGACATGTTCTATTCATAATTGATTAAGACTTGAAGCATCTGGCCTGTATATGAGACACTGTGAGAAAACCAGACAATATCAAATAAAACAATAGAAACTTATCTTGATAGGTGGTCCACAGTTAAGACAACTTCAACTAGGTGATCTGCTGACAAAGATGTGAACCAGTTCAGCAGAATCGCAGAAGAAAAATAGGTTTAAAAAATAAATAAATAAATAATTAAAGCAATTCTAGCAGGTTTGGTTAAAAAATTAAAAGCAGCAAGAATTTCTCTAGTTCTGTCAAGACACTAGAAGACAACATCCAGTCGTCTCAGCAGGTAAGAATGAAGCGATGGGAGACATGGAGCTGCTGCCATGTAAGAACTATTGTGCATGAATCATGAAAGCATTGAAAGAGTTACATTTATCTGGGGTCAACTGCAGTAATGGGACATTTGTGCAACTCTGAACTGGTGTCTTTGGAAAATGCATTATAACCTAATCAACTTTTACAGATTATGTGAAAATCTGTTTTGAAGTATAGCAGAAATTAAGTACCCTCATGTTTAGTTACATACATTTTGCCTGTCTTCTCTGCATCCCAAGGTCGACGCCATTCACCCTTTGAATTCTTGTGTCGAGCCAATCGTTCAAGGTCTATCTGTTCCCTCTCTTTCTTCCACTGGATATACTGTAAGTGCTCTCCTCCTGTCGTTGTTAAAGTTAAATCTTCTGTGCTCTTTAGAAGCTTTTTCTCACACTCCTAGCAAAGAAAAAAAGAAAAAGCCTTATCACAAAGTGGCAGCTCATTAGTATTGAAGTTTGTAATTGAGTTATCTTTGCTTGAAATTTTTTCCTGTGTCTATTCGTAGTTGATTAAAATATTTTATTTACTTGATACATTTTTTTAACAAATAGAAAAGCTGTGAAAAGAAATATCATAATCAGAGCAAAGGTGTGTATTATAGCTCAAACACCACATCGGTTAAAAGGAATTATCTGTAATTTAAACACAATACTTCATATACCTCTCATGCTCTGCTTTCTAGGCATAATGCTCCCACATACCAAAATTCATATTTTTTTGTTTTGAAATTTCTTTCAACAGCAGCAGCATAGACTCTGACACAGCAACAATATTACTTCATTGTGCTCCCAATCTGAGACCTGGCTTGTCCTGGGAATGTATACTGTGGGTGCAGCAGAACTATAGTTGGGGTTCTAAAAGTGACTGGTAAATTCCAAGTTTTGTTCATTTGAGATCCATTTGATGTATATTTTTTCCGTTTAATTTTGAATGTGACATTTCTAGGTCAATACCAGGCAAATAATAATAATAATAATGTGAGAGATAAAAAAGCAAGCAGTTAGAGAATGACACGGGGACAAAGTTTGTCCCCATCCCCACGGGTTCTGTCTCCATCCCCACCCCATCCCCACAGGTTCTGTCCACATCCCCGCGGGCTCTCTCATCTGCAGAAGCCTTGAACACTTATGATTTTTTTGAAATCAACATTTCACATTTGAATCGAGCAGAATACTTGTACAGAAAAGTAAAGACCGGCTTAACAATATAATTTTACAAAGAGAAAAAATAACAAACTTAAAAGAATCAATATTCCTGCCAGATATTACTCAAGTCCACTATTTAGATCCAAGATGTTAAACAATGGAGATTCAGTGTTTTAAGATACAATAAAGGAATTTGCTTCATCTGAGAGACCTAAGGAAATATCAGAAATAATTATAGAGAGCGCTATTTATTGGGTCCCACCAATAATTTTTAGATGTTAAAAAAGCTGTAAGTTGGGGAGGATAAAAAAAAACCATACTTGGTTGATTGGTATTTAATGACACATTTACAAGGATATCTCAAAAAGTAGCACCCAACTGAAGAGCACCTGTCTTCATCAACGAAAATTGCTGATGTCTCTTTTGGTTTGCTTGGAGACATCTGGAAAAATTTGAATTCGTAGTCCCAAAAAGTTTTCTCTTTGTTTTTAAAGAAGAGTTTCATTACCCAATCTTTATCGAGCTTCAAAGCAACAGTGGCAAAGTTGATGCCACTACCATTTCATTATCTGAAAGTTCCAATAATGCGGAAACATCTAGTTCTTGGTTGCCTTGATCTTGTTGATTCATCATTAATTTACTAGGCAAATAATAGACTTGTGAAAATGGTTGAATAATTCCTTCATCAACTCCCAATATTTCTTTAATATATTTTCTCAACATATCTCGTGGAGTAACTGTAGGCTGTTTAGGAAAGTTGAGAAATCGTAAATTATTACTCCTTGAAAAGTTCTCAAGGGATTCAGTTTTTCTCCTCAAATAAGTCAAACCTTTAATAAAGTTATTTTGATAAGACCTTATCTGCTGAACTTCTTTTTCATATACCTTACTATGTTGAGTTAGAGTTTCCACCCTTAAATCAACTTCATTAGTTTTTTGTTCTCATGCAGTTAGGTCTTGTGATAATTTCTGTATTTGTGGAGATAGAGCTTTACCTAGATCCACAATCAAAGTCCATAAGCTATCCAGAGTAACTTCATTGGGCTTAACAATAGATATAGGAAATGGAGTCACTATTAGCTCGGATTTTCTAGTAGAAACGTCCTGCTCCATACTTGCAGCTTCAGTCTCCCACACTGCATCAGATGTATTTGATGTTACTCCTTTTATCGGACTTCCTACTTCTCCGTTGATCCGAGTTCCCTCGTCAGCTTGTATCACCTCCTGTCGCTCTTCTCCCATACCAATTGCTGGAAACGGGTCTGAGGACGCCGACAACGGGGAACTACTACTGCAAGGTTGCGGGGGAGGGGCTCGTGTCGGGGCTGAGTAATAGCTCTAGCCCTGGGAGCGCTCCAGGGTCTCCATGCGCCTCAGGGTGGACCAGCAGGCTGCCTCGCGACGTTACTGAAATCCCCACTCTCTGAAGACATGCCTGCAAAGGACCGACAGCTGAAGAAGGGTTTTGCTGCTGAGCGGCAGTGGAAGCGGGATGGCCTCTTCGGCATCCCAAAACATGGAGGATTCAGAGAGCTCACAAGTGAGTCAGATGCCAGCAGCAGCCATCCTGAATCTTTTTCCGGCCTTCTAATACCTTATAATTTTATATTTAAATCTCTTTATTAAAAGTAAAAAAAGGAACAATATGCTATGCAACTGTTGTGTATAAATAAACAGAAAACAATAACAACGAGCAACTATAATAACCCTACCACCACCATCCTCTACCCTTCCAACCCCAACAATAGCTGACTTCTGGGTCATTCCATGCCAAGTGGTCTAAAATTAAAAAAAAGTTCCCACCATCATGTTTCTCCAATTTTGTTCAAATTTTATCTGTTGCGCGAGTCAGGTGTTAAACGAAGTTTCCCAAAATTTGAGGTCTCTAACTGCAATAGTTGCAGATCTAGACCCCTTTTCTGAAAGGTTGTCAGTCCATGAGCGCGTGACATTTACCAAAATGCATTTTTTGGGGTCTAATAAAATCCAAACACATTTATAAGAGTGGCTAAAAAATTCAAATCCTGTACAGTTTTTGATGCTAATTCCAATGAAATACATTTTAACATTATGGATGCAAAATCCAGTCAAACAAGTTGACTCAAAGGGTGCATCAAAATTGGTCGTGACTCATCGGAACGTATTTGGACCAATATTCAGACCACAACAACTTCCATGCAAACAACGAGATACGGACTTGAAATTTTGAACAAACAATATGCTTGTGCTGGACATAATACTGCCAGATTTGCAACTAACCAGTATCTATAACCACCCTGCAGGATCTCTTCAAAGTTGGCACTGTCAGCGCAAATGATAAAATGTACCAAAGTTCAAAGCCAATTATTAAAAAAGAGTCTGCCTGAATCAGCTTGTGAACATTATCATCTGAAAGAGAAAATTGTGCTCTACAACACTGATATGTTTTTGTTTTGCAATGCCACCATTAAGCAGCCATTTACTCAGGTCAAAGTATGTTATATTTTGTGTGCGTGATGTATTGCATTGGTCTATGATGGCTGAGTCATTACTGGTTATCACATTGAAACCAGCATCCCCATCGCCATAGGGGCCACGCCCGATAGCCATGCAGTAACAGCCACGGGTGGGTATCTTTACTGCAGGATCCAAAGCCTGATTGTGGGTTTCTTTACTGTAGGATCTCAAGCCTGATTGTGGGTTTCTTTACTGCAGGTTCCCAAGCCTGCCTTCTTCAGTTACTTCACTGCAGGTTCCCAAGCCTGCCTTCTTCAGTTACTTCACTGCAGGTTCCCAAGCCTGCCTTCTGAAAGCATCATTGATCTGCAAGAGAACGGTTTCAGGGAAACTATATTGCCGACCAGATGATGTCACTGATGGAGCTGGAATAACAGCAATGATAAGTTGTTCTAGGATCCAGCAAGTATCGCGTCTTACCGGCCAATAAAATGAAGTAGCGGGACCATGAGGATGCATAAAGCTTATGAAAGCATCTTTCTGTTCAACTGACGTTTCACAAACGTTTCCAATCCCCCATAAATGCAAGCAACATACTGGCCAGGCTGAAGATTTGTGACTATCTATTTGTTCAGCAACACTAATTTATTAAGCTGGAATATTCACCTGAGATGGCACGACCAAACTGGTAACCGCGCACAATAAACGACTGGACAATCAACGAATAAAATACGAAAGAATAAATAATTATATCAATACTTTTAAGCGACTATTAAGACTCAATTTCCTAGAAATAAAGAAAAATTAGCGCATCAAGCGTACTAAATATAACATACTTTGACTTGAGTAAATGGCTACTTAATGGTGGCATTGCAAAACAAAAACATATCAGTGTTGTAGAGCACAATTTTCTCTTTCAGATGATACTGTTCACAAGCTGATTCAGGCAGGCTCTTTTTTAATAATTGGCTTTGAACTTTGGTACATTTTACCATTTGCGCAGACAGTGCCAACTTTGAAGAGATCCTGCAGGGCGGTTATAGATACTGGTTAGTTGCAAATCTGGCAGTATTATGTCCAGCACAAGCATACTGCTTGTTCAAAATTTCAAGTCCGTACCTTTGTTTGCATGGAAGTTGTTGCGGTCTGAATATTGGTCCAAATACGTTCCGATGAGTCGCAACCAATTTTCATGCACACTTTGAGTCAACTTGTTTGACTGGATTTTGCATCCATAATGTTAAAATGTATTTCATCGGAATTAACATCACAAAAAGTGAATGATACATACCTGTAGCAGGTGTTCTCCGAGGACAGCAGGCTGATTGTTCTCACGACTGGGTGACGTCCGCGGCAGCCCCCACCAACCGGAAAGAAGCTTCGCGGGACGGTCGGCACGCAGGGCACGCCCACCGCGCATGCGCGGCCGTCTTCCCGCCCGTGCGCGACCGCTCCCGCCAGTTGAATGACTAGCAAAAGATGAAACACACAACTCCAAAGGGGAGGAGGGAGGGTAGGTGAGAACAATCAGCCTGCTGTCCTCGGAGAACACCTGCTACAGGTATGTATCATTCACTTTCTCCGAGGACAAGCAGGCTGCTTGTTCTCACGACTGGGGTATCCCTAGCTCTCAGGCTCACTCAAAACAAGAACCCAGGTCAATTGAACCTCGCAACGGCGAGGGTATAACAGAAATTGACCTACGAAGAACAACTAACTGAGAGTGCAGCCTGACCAGAATAAATTCGGATCCTGGAGGGTGGAGTTGGATTTACACCCCAAACAGATTCTGCAGCACCGACTGCCCGAACCGACTGTCGCGTCGGGTATCCTGCTGGAGGAAGTAATGTGATGTGAATGTGTGGACAGATGACCACGTCGCAGCCTTGCAAATCTCTTCAATAGTGGCTGACTTCAAGTGGGCCACCGACGCTGCCATGGCTCTAACACTATGAGCCGTGACATGACCCTCAAGAGCCAGCCCAGCCTGGGCGTAAGTGAAGGAAATGCAATCTGCTAGCCAATTGGAGATGGTGCGTTTCCCGACAGCGACCCCTAGCCTGTTAGGGTCGAAAGAAACAAACAATTGGGCGGACTGTCTGTGGGGCTGTGTCCGCTCCAAGTAGAAGGCCAATGCTCTCTTGCAGTCCAATGTGTGCAACTGACGTTCAGCAGGGCGGGTATGCGGCCTGGGGAAGAATGTTGGCAAGACAATTGACTGGTTAAGATGGAACTCCGACACCACCTTCGGCAGGAACTTTGGGTGGGTGCGGAGCACTACTCTGTTGTGATGAAATTTGGTATACGGAGCATGAGCTACCAGGGCTTGAAGCTCACTGACCCTACGAGCTGAAGTAACTGCCACCAAGAAAATGACCTTCCAGGTCAAGTACTTCAGATGGCAGGAATTCAGTGGCTCAAAAGGAGGGTTCATCAGCTGGGTGAGGACGACGTTGAGATCCCATGACACTGTAGGAGGCTTGATAGGGGGCTTTGACAAAAGCAAGCCTCGCATGAATCGAACGACTAAAGGCTCTCCAGAGATGGCTTTACCTTCCACACGATAATGGTAAGCACTAATCGCACTAAGGTGATTCCTTACTGAGTTGGTCTTGAGGCCAGACTCTGATAAGTGCAGAAGGTATTCAAGCAGGTTCTGTGCAGGGCAAGAACGAGGTTCTAGGGCCTTGCTCTCACACCAAACGACAAACCTCCTCCACTTGAAAAAGTAACTCTTTTTAGTGGAATCCTTCCTAGAGGCAAGCAAGACCCGGGAGACACCCTCAGACAGACCCAACGCAGTGAAGTCTACGCCCTCAACATCCAGGCCGTGAGAGCCAGGGATTGAAGGTTGGGGTGCAGCAACACTCCGTCGTTCTGCGAAATGAGAGTCGGAAAACACTCCAATCTCCACGGTTCTTCTGAGGACAACTCCAGAAGAAGAGGGAACCAGATCTGACGGGGCCAAAAGGGTGCTATCAGAATCATGGTGCCGCGGTCTTGCTTGAGCTTCAGTAAGGTCTTCCCCACCAAAGGTATGGGAGGATAAGCATACAGGAGGCCGGTCCCCCAATGAAGGAGAAAGGCGTCCGACGCTAGCCTGCCGTGTGCCTGAAGTCTGGAACAGAACAGAGGCAGCTTGTGGTTGGTCTGAGAGGCGAAAAGGTCCACCGAGGGGGTGCCCCACGCTCGGAAGATCTTGCGTACCACTCTGGCATGGAGAGACCACTCGTGCGGTTGCAATACTCTGCTCAGTCTGTCGGCCAGACTGTTGTTTACGCCTGCCAGGTACGTGGCTTGGAGGAGCATGCCGAACTGACACGCCCAACGCCACATCCCGACGGCCTCCTGACACAGGGGGCGAGATCCGGTGCCCCCCTGCTTGTTGACGTAATACATTGCAACCTGATTGTCTGTCCGAATTTGGATAATTTGGCAGGACAGCCGATCTCTGAAAGCCTTCAGTGCGTTCCAGATCGCTCGGAGCTCCAGGAGGTTGATCTGCAGATCCTTTTCCTGGAGGGACCACAGACCCTGGGTGTGAAGCCCATCGACATGAGCTCCCCACCCCAGGCGAGATGCATCCGTCGTCAACACTTTCGTGGGCTGTGGAATTTGAAATGGACGTCCCAGTGTCAAATTGGTCCGGATGGTCCACCAGAGCAGTGAAGTGCGGCAACTGGTGGAGAGGCGGATGACATCTTCTAGATTCCCGGTGGCTTGGGACCACTGGGAAGCTAGGGTCCATTGAGCAGATCTCATGTGAAGATGAGCCATGGGAGTCACATGAACTGTGGAGGCCATATGACCCAGAAGTCTCAACATCTGCCGAGCTGTGATCTGCTGAGACGCTCTGGTCTGCGAAGCCAGGGCCAGGAGATTGGTGGCCCTCGCTTCGGGAAGGTAGGCCTGAGCCGTCTGGGTATTCAGCAGAGCTCCTATGAATTCCAGAGACTGGGTTGGCTGGAGATGGGACTTTGGGTAATTTATCACAAACCCCAGCAGCTCCAGAAGCTGAATAGTGCACTGCATGGACCGGAGGGCTCCTGCCTCCGAGGTGTTCTTGACCAGCCAATCGTCGAGATATGGGAACACGTGCACTCCCAGCTTGCGTAGGTAGGCCGCTACCACCACGAGGCACTTGGTAAACACTCGTGGGGCAGAGGCGAGCCCAAAGGGCAGCACACAATACTGAAAGTGCCGTGCGCCCAGGCAGAATCTGAGATACTGTCTGTGCTGGCAGTATCGGTATGTGAGTATATGCGTCCTTTAAATCCAGGGAACATAGCCAATCGTTTTTCTGAATCATTGGCAGAAGGGTGCCCAAGGAAAGCATCCTGAACTTTTCTTTGACCAGGAATTTGTTCAGGCCTCTCAGGTCTAGGATGGGACGCATCCCCCCTGTTTTCTTTTCCACAAGGAAGTACCTGGAATAGAATCCCTGCCCTTCCTGCCCGGGTGGTACGGGCTCGACCACATTGGCGCTGAGAAGGGCGGAGAGTTCCTCTGCAAGTACCTGCTTGTGATGGGAGCTGAAAGACTGAGCTCCCGGAGGACAATTTGGAGGCAGGGAGGCCAAATTCAGGGCGTATCCGCACCGCACTATTTGGAGAACCCACTGGTCGGAGGTTATGAGAGGCCACCTTTGGTGAAAAATTTTTAACCTCCCTCCGACCGGCAGATCGTCCGGTACGGACACTTGTAGGGCGGCTATGTTCCCGTGGATCAAGTCAAAAGCCCGTCCCCGGCTTTTGCTGTGGAGGCGCAGGGGGCTGCTTAGGCGCACGCTGTTGACGAGAACGAGCGCACTGGGGCTGTCCCTGTGCCTGACGAGGCCTTCGGGCCGGCTGGTTGTACCTACGCTTCGCAAAAGAATAGGATGCAGCCTGCCGGGCCCGGGAAAAACGTCCACCTGTGGAGGTGGATGCTGAAGGCGCCCGGTGGGAGAGCTTGTCGAGAGCGGTTTCCCGCTGATGCAGTTGGTCCACCATCTGCTCGACCTTCTCACCAAAAATGTTATCCCCCCGGCAAGGGACGTCGGCCAGTCTCTGCTGGGTGCGGTTGTCCAGGTCAGAGGCGCGCAGCCATGAGAGCCTGCGCATCACTATACCTTGGGCCGCAGCACGAGATGCCACGTCACAGGTGTCATAAATACCCCTGGACAGGAACTTTCTGCACGCCTTCAGCTGCCTGACCACCTCCTGATAAGGCCTGGACTGCTCCGGCGGGAGCTTCTCGACCAGGTCCGCCAGTTGTTGCACATAGGTCCGCATGTGAATGCTCATATAGAGCAGGTATGATTGGATGCGGGTCACGAGCATGGAGGATTGGTAGGCCTTCCTCCCAAACGAGTCCAGAGTGCGAGACTCCCGCCCCGGGGGCGCCGAGGCGGTATCCCTCGAACTCCGTGCCCTCTTGAGAGCAGAATCCACGACCGCCGAGTCATGGGGCAATTGTGGCCGCATTAGCTCTGGGTCAGAGTGGATCCTGTACTGGGACTCTGCTTTCTTGGGAATGGTGGGGTTAGTTAATGGTCGCACCCAGTTCCGAAGCAGCGTCTCCTTTAGGACATTGTGCAGCGGCACCGTGGAGGACTCTCTAGGTGGTGATGGATAGTCGAGGATCTCGAGCATCTCGGCCCTCGGCTCTTCCACAGAGACCACGGGGAAGGGAATGCTGATAGACATATCCCGCACAAAGGAGGCAAAGGAGAGACTCTTGGGAGGTGAGAGTTTCCTCTCCGGTGAAGGCGTGGGGTCCGAGGGAAGGCCCGTAGACTCCTCTGAGGAGAAATATCTAGGGTCCTCCTCTTCCCCCCACGAGTCCTCATCCTCGGTGTCGGACATAAGCTCATGTAGCTGAGTCCTGAACCGGGCCCGGCTCGACGTCGAGGCACCAGGGTCTCGGTGTCGTCGAGTGGTGGACTCCCGCGCCGGCGGGGACGGAGCTCCCTCCATCGACGTCGACGGGGACTCCACCTGCGTGGCGGTCGAGACCGGCACCGCAAGCGGCGGCGGTGTCGACGGCCCCGGCGCCGGGCTAGAGCTCGCCGGCGCCACAGTCATCGGCGCCGAGGGCGCAAGCACTCCCGGCGCCGGCACAGCCTGGCGCATCAGCCCTTCCAGGATCCCCGGAAGGATGGCTCTGAGGCACTCGTCCAGGCCCGCTGCCGGGAAAGGCGGTGGGGCCGGTAGGGGTGTCGGTGCCAGAAGCTGCTTGGAGCCAGGAGACGGCACCGAGGTGCCGGAACCCCGACGCGTCGGTACCTCCACAACCGACGGAGACCGCTCCTCTCGACGGTGACGCTTCGGCGTCGCCTCCTCTCCGACATCGGGCTGCACCGAGGGCGACCGGTGACGACGCTTCTTGTCTTTTTTCCGATGCCTGTCACCGGCGCCGGAGGGCATGGAGGAGGAGGAGGTCGATCCCCCTCGGTCTCGAGGTACCGGGTCAGACAGGGTTCGGTCCCGTGGCCCACGAGCTGAGGGAGTGACCGGGGCCGACTGCCCACGCGGCCTCTCACCCCCACTCTCACCGGAGGACCGGCGGGCCGACGGGACCTGTTCTCCTGGGGTCGCTGCCATCGGTGCCGATGTCTCGGGCATCGATACCGGTACCGAAGGACCGGGCGTCGATACCGGTACCGAAGGACCGGGCGTCGATACCGATGCCTTCGAGGTCGACGTCGAGGGGCCGGCGCAAGTTCCAAAAAGACGGTCCCGTAGAACTTGCCTCGCAACCTGAGTCCGTTTCCGGAGACCGAGACACAAAGCACACGACTTGAGATTGTGCTCCGGCCCGAGGCACTGGAGGCACAAAGCGTGGGTGTCAGTCTGCGAGATCGGCCGGCCGCAGCGACCACACTTTTTAAATCCACTCGGGACCTTCGAGGACATCGACGGAAAAATTGCGTCGGCGAAGTCAAAGTCGTCAATGGTGGCTGAAATCACACCACGAAAAAGCAAAACGACCGTGCGGCCACTAGGCCGCAATGCGGCGGCCCCGCTGGAAGCGAGGGAAAAAAGGGAGCGCGTGCCCCACACGCGCAGGGTTTCTTTTTTTTTTTTTTTTTTGGTAAAAGGAAACCGGGCGGTAACGAACCGTTAGAAAAGTAGAAAAACACACGATCAGCGTACACGCGATCGAACAATCCGGCGGCTGAACAGAGAGAGCGGCAAGGCACGACTCTCTCCAGGCGCGGAAAAAAAGGAACTGGCGGGAGCGGTCGCGCACGGGCGGGAAGACGGCCGCGCATGCGCGGTGGGCGTGCCCTGCGTGCCGACCGTCCCGCGAAGCTTCTTTCCGGTTGGTGGGGGCTGCCGCGGACGTCACCCAGTCGTGAGAACAAGCAGCCTGCTTGTCCTCGGAGAACTGTACAGGATTTGAATTTTTTTAGCCATTCTTATAAATGTGTTTGGATTTTATTAGACCCCCAAAATGGCATTTTGGTAAATGTCACGCGCTCATGGACTGACAACCTTTCAGAAAAGGGGGTTTAGATTTGCAACTATTGCAGTTAGAGACCTCAAATTCTGGGAAACTTCGTTTAACACCTGACTCACGCAACAGATAAAATTTGAACAAAATTGGAGACATGATGGTGGGAAGGTTTAGACCATTTGGCATGGAATGACCCTTCTACTACCCCAAGGAATTCTAATCCACCCTGTTAAAATGTCCATGGGTACAAAATACAACCCGTTCTATATGCCCTAGTGGGGGAGAAATATGTTTTTTTAAATTTGTGGATGAATAAGTCATAAGGCAGATAGATTTCACAGACATCTAAATCTAAAATATATGCTCTCATTCAATATGAGCAATAAAACTACTACTACTACTACTAAAACACCAAGTCAAATTCACTATAATACTAGACACCAAGGAAGAAACTAAAAAATATAAGGGGTCCTTTTGCTAAGGTTACAAGATTAAACTTGAATTCTCAACCAGGTCACCTCCACCTCTCCTTCCCTTAGTTCATTCTCTCAACCCTCCAACCCCTGCCTCCTTTTCTGAAATCACTGAAGAGGAAACTACACATCTTCTTTCCTCCTCGAAACTAACTACCTGTTCCTCTGATCCTATTCCCACCCATCTATTTAACACTCTCTCCTACTGTCATCCCTTTTTTATCTGTAATATCCTCAATCTTTTACTTTCCACTGTGACCGTTCCTGATGCCTACAAACATGCCGTAGTCACACCACTCCTTAAAAAAACCTTCATTGGACCCTACCTGTCCTTCCAACTATCGCCCCTTCTCCCTCCTCCCTTTCCTATCCAAAATTCTTGAACGTGCTGTTCACCGCCGTTGCCTTGACTCTTTCATCTTAAGCTATTCTTGATCCACTTCAATCTGGCTTTCGCCCCCTTCATTCAACTGACAGCGCTTGCTAAAGTCTCCAATGATCTGTTCCTGGTCAGATCCAAAGGTCTCTATTCTATCCTCATCCTTCTCGATCTATCTCCTGCTTTTGACACTGTTGATCACAGCCTACTCCTTGATACGCTGTCCACACTTGGATTTCAGGACTGTTCTTTCCTGGGTTTCTTCTTATCTCTCCCAGCGTAACTTTAGTGTATACTCTAGTGGATCCTCCTCTACTTCTATCCCACTGTCAGTTGGTGTACCTCAGGGATCTGTCCTGGGACCTCTTCTTTTCTCCATCTATACTTCTTCACTTGGAACTCTGATCTCATCCAAGGTTTTCAGTATCATCTTTACGCTGATGACTCCCAGATCTACCTCTCCATGCCAGAAATCTCAGCCAAAATCCAGGCCAAAGTATCAGCCTGCCTGTCTGACATTGCTGCTTGGATGTCTCAGTGCCATCTGAAACTAAAGATGACCAATACTGAGCTTCTTATCTTTCCCCCTAAACCAACCTCTCCTCCTCCCCCATTTTCTATTTCTGTGGATAACACTCTCATCCTTCCTGTCTCATCAGCTCGTAACCTTGGGGTCATCTTCAACTTCTCCCTCTCCTTCTCTGCACATATTCAGCAGACTGCTAAAACCTGTCTCTTCATGTTCAGGTGTACAGCGCTGCGTATATTTAGTAGCGCTATAGAAATGATGAGTAGTAGTAGTAGGTCCACTAATGGATTTAGTGCGACCTTAATGATAAGATGCCCATTATATTCCTACGGGCTTATCATCATTTAGTGCACACTAATCGTTAGCCCACGCCAAGGGCTTCTTTTACAAAGCCGCGCTAGTGATTCCTGCACAGCAAATGAGAGGAAGTCCATAGGAATTGAATGGGCTTTCTCTCATTTGCCGCACTGAGAATTGGTAGCGCGGCTTTGTAAAAGAAGCCCTAAATCTGTTAGCACATCTTAGAAAAAGGGCCCTTAAATTAAAAAAAAAAAAAAAACAACAACAACAACAAAATAAAGTAGCCTTAGCACGCCCTTACTTAGGGTGTCTTTTACTAAGGCGTGCTCACGTTTTTAGCACGTGCTACAATTGTGGGCGCACTAACCGTTAAAGATACAAATGCATTCCTATGGGCATCTCTAACATTTAGCATGCCCACAATTTTAGCATGCGCTAAAAACGTGAGCATGCCTTAGTAAAAGACCCCCTTAGGTTTTCCTGTGCGCTAATGCCATTTTTACCACTGCTGGAAATGGCTGATTTTCTATTTTCTGAATTTAATGACCACGCTTTAATGTTCAAATGGGTTCTCAAAATACAACTAGCAAACACACTTGTTTGTATTAGGAGGAAAAAGACCTTGAGAAGCCCCCAGACATACAACTCAGTCTATGGGGACCTGGACTTCCTCATCATTGGCCAAAAAAATCTCTGTAAATAATTAGCCTTAAGCTTTAAACTCAGCTAAACAAGTAAATTCAACTTAGCTCTCTGCATCTTCTCTCAAACTATTGAAACGGTGGCCAGCGTTTTGAATTCACACTTTCTGCTTTTGACACTGTCGATCACAGCATACTTCTCGATACCCAGTCCTCACTTGGATTCCAGGGCTCTGTCCTTTCCTGGTTCTCTTCCTACCTCTCCCTCCGCACCTTTAGTGTTCACTCTGGTGGATCCTCTTCTACTTATATCCCTCTGCCTGTCGGCGTACCGCAGGGTTCTGTTCTTGGTCCCCTCCTCTTTTCTATCTACACTTCTTCCCTTGGTTCATTAATCTCATCCCATGGCTTTTCCTACCATCTCTATGCTGATGACTCCCAAATATACCTTTCTACCCCTGATATCTCACCTTGCATCCAAACCAAAGTTTCAGCGTGCTTGTCTGACATTGCTGTCTGGATGTCTCAACGCCACCTGAAATTAAATATGACCAAAACCGAGCTTCTCATTTCCCCCCCCCCCAAACCCACCTTCCCGCTCCCCCCGTTTTCTATTTCTGTTGATGGCTCCCTCATTCTCCCTGTCTCCTCAGCTCGAAACCTTGGGGTCATCTTTGACTCTTCTCTCTCTGCTCATATTCAGCAGATTGCCAAGACCTGTCGTTTCTTTCTTTACAACATCCGTAAAATCCGCCCCTTTCTTTCCGAGCACTCTACCAAAACCCTCATCCACACCCTTGTCACCTCTCGTTTAGACTACTGCAATCTGCTTCTTGCTGGCCTCCCACTTAGTCACCTCTCCCCTCTCTAGTCGGTTCAAAACTCTGCTGCCCGTCTCATCTTCCGCCAGGGTCGCTTTACTCATACTACCCCTCTCCTCAAGACCCTTCACTGGCTCCCTATCCGTTTTCGCATCCTGTTCAAACTTCTTCTACTAACCTATAAATGTACTCACTCTGCTGCTGCCCAGTATCTCTCCACACTTGTCCTTCCCTACACCCCTTCCCGTGCACTCCGCTCCATGGATAAATCCTTATCTGTTCCCTTCTCCACTACTGCCAACTCCAGACTTCGCACCTTCTGTCTCGCTGCACCCTACGCCTGGAATAAACTTCCTGAGCCCCTACGTCTTGCCCCATCCTTGGCCACCTTTAAATCTAGACTGAAAGCCCAGCTCTTTAACATTGCTTTTGACTCGTAACCACTTGTAACCACTCGCCTCCACCTACCCTCCTCTCTTCCTTCCCGTTCACATTAATTGATTTGATTTGCTTACTTTATTTATTTTTTTGACTATTAGATTTGGTGCCAACAAAGATCCCAGAAGTAAAAATTCCTTACCAAGTTGTGTCGATTAATAATTCCAAAGATTTAATGGTATTAGAAACAGGATTTGGAGACACCAATTTGTGGCTCGAATGGGTACATTATACTACAAAGAGTTTGAATGTTTCTAATTGTTATTTTTGTGCCCATGCAAGAGCAGAACCAACAGTAGTTCCCTTCCCTCTAGATCTGTATAATGATCCAGATGGTTTTTGGTGTATGTTAGAGCTACTGCAGGTAACAACTGAAATTAATCAGTCTTGTCAGCACCTTGACACACACCACCCCTACTTACCCCCTCGGCTGAGGGTGCCTCCTGCATTCAGGATTCCAGATCCTGGTACCAGATATCATACATGTCTGGAACGATATGGAGTGAAAAATTCACGGTTTTTGGGAAACTTGACCAATTGAAATAGTTCCCTAGCAAAGGGAGCCCTGAGGGGTCTGAACCTTACGGACTTCTCACAGGCTACAGCCGATATATGGTGGTATTGTGGAGCCCGCGCTATCCACCATACACTTCACAGAAGTTGGACAGGCAGATGTGCCTTAGTCAAATTGGTAATTCCAATCATTATAGCATCCTTGCTCCCTCCTCATAGCAGCTCTTCCTCACGAGTGAAGAGAAATGCAATGCCTGGATCTTTTGATGATCGAGTTTATATAGATGCAATTGGGGTTCCAAGAGGGGTACCTGATGAGTTCAAAGCCAGAAACCAGATAGCTGCAGGGTTCGAATCTGCCTTCTTTTGGTGGGCTACTATAAATAAAAATGTAGACTGGATCAACTATATATATTACAACCAGCAGAGATTTGTAAACTATACTAGAGATGCGGTTCAAGGAATTGCAGCACAATTAGACGCCACCAGCAGAATGACGCTAGAAAATCGATTAGTGCTTGACCAGATTTTGGCAGCAGATGGCGGAGTGTGCCACAAGATAGGTACACAGTGTTGCACCTTTATCCCCAACAATACTGCTCCAGATGGATCGATCACCAGAGCTTTGAAAGGCTTAACCTCATTGTCACAGGAATTGGCAGAGAACTCTGGTGTCGACACATCTTGGACTGGTTGGATGGATAAAGCTTTTGGTAAATGGAAAACATTTATCATTTCAGCGGCCACCACTATAATCATAGTGGTAGCAATTTTTGTATTAGTAGGATGTTGCATAATCCCTTGTGTTAGAGGCTTAGTAGAACGCTTAATTGAAACAGCAATAACAAAAAGGACACCAGCAGGACAATATGCCCTGTACGAAAATCTCCTTCCTAACACCACTGGAGATAACACATTGGACTATCTCCCTATGAGATGGACCAATCGCTATGCAAATGCTAGAGACACTGTAGAAATGTCTGCAACTGTATAATCAAAAACAGCACACAGGGATACAATATAGAACGTTAAACTTTATGAAATGATGTAATCAATAAGCAATATAACTATATAATCTATGCAAATATATATTTAAGATATAATCAGTATATAACCAAAGAATGATTGATTGTTATGAATATATATATATATACCTATGTAAGAGTAAGAATAGAACCTGCATACTAATGGGTTGAGAAATATTATTGGTGTAATTATAGTATGTTACTTAATCGTAGGTATGGGTAAGTCCCAAGAAGGATTGAAATGACTGAAGTAGTGCCTATGTTATGATCTGAATCTCCGTAATCTGACCATATCAGATTTTTGATTAGACTCTCCAGACCAATAGTTTTATAGGATACCTTCTGGAATGGATGGTACCATGGTACGTTGACCCTGGTGTCACCCTATGGGATAGGGTGAAGAGGGGAATGTTAATATGTGTTCTAGCTTGAGGCCTATCCACTGGAATGGTGATGGGCCAAGTTACAAGGCTTTAACCAGCTGAGAAGCCCTGACTAGGCCTGATAACCCACTGATGGCCTTATAGATGAGAACCTGCAAAAGCAGGACTGCATGATGAGTCTTAAGAAAACCTGGTACAACTTACAAATTGAATATAGCACATATGATGATTGAATAATGGACTAAAATGGATAAAATTTGGTTTTTAAAACGAAGTTTGTGTTTCTATAACATGGCACACAGATCATAAGATCATATGAAAGTAGATATGAAACTGAGATGTCAATTAGGATATTTTTGTATCAAGAGAAAAGAGAACAAGATGTTGACAAAAACGGAAATGTCACAATCAGGTGCAATAGCTAAAATATATATTTTTGTAACAAAAAAACATGTTGTTGACAATAACGGAAATTGCTAAATCTCTTGCAATAGTTAGAACGGAAAGAAGAGGTGGGTACATATGCGCACCTGCCGGAAAGGAAAGTATGATGCAGAGGTTGTGCAATATTAAGAAAAAAAAGTGTCTTGCCATAGACTTGTATGTAGACCAACTACTATAAAAGAGATGAGATTTTGGCAGATCGTTGGAACATTCCCCAACTTGTCTCGGAGGGCAGAAGCTCTGTGCAGTTGAACTCAGAATCTGTCTGATGAATGTATTAAATTGAAGACTTTATTTTGGTAAGAATAAACAGAATCATATTTCTGAAAACTATCTTTGTCTTTATTTATATTTATTCTATTTACTCTTTACCTATCATCTCCTCTACCAAATAATACACATACGGGTGACAGTTACTCCCTGAACAAATTTGGGTTGATTTTTAATAGTATATATGTGGGAACATAAATGGCCCAAGATACACCTAGATCCTGATAGACAGAAAGTTGTGGTCATGGGGATTAGATTCGAACTGCGCCTTTTGATGCCTCCCCAGAACAGACCCCCATGGGACTGGGTGACGCTGGAGGTCAGGGAAACAATTCAAGCACTTTTGGATGAACTAAGTCTCTTTACCCCTCCGTGTGGAGGGGTCCAGAAGGGGTCTAAAAAGGGGGAGATTTAAACAGATTGTAAGCTCTTTGAGCAGGGACTGTCTTTCTTCTATGTTTGTGCAGCGCTGCGTACGCCTTGTAGCGCTATAGAAATGCTAAATAGTAGTAGTAGTAGATCACTGGACAAATATCTGAAATAAGATTTTAAAAAAGTCATCTATATCGTTCTCAGTATAATTTCTAGAACATTAAGAAATCTACTTGATGTGCTTACTACCACTCAGTACTGCTGGCGGAAGCTACAGACACACCTTCCTGGGAAAATGGTGTTCCTTTTAAAACTTGAATGATGTCATATGCTACCGCGTTAAAAAAAAAACCTAAACTTATCGACAACCCCCCCCCCCCCAGAGGTAATTGACCCAAGAGTCATCAACTTGTCAATGTATCCACTTACTGTCCCCGAGAAACATTCTCAGAGGCCTTTCATTTGTACTGACACAAAGACATGATCTATTTCAAACTAGAATAGACCTGGAGAGGTTTTTACGTAAACTTTGACTGCGATTATTTTTTTCACAGAACACCAGTACGACTTTAGACACCTCATGTGTTAAACTTAAGTCTTTATGGCAACCTCCTGGACCGCTGGAACCCACTCTAGCGATTTTCAAACAATTGATTTTGAAAGATTTAGATAAATTGGAAGCGACAGTGAGTAGAACTTATAACAATTTATCTTACTCTGAGAAGAAGGCGCTTTTTCATCTTAAAAATAATCCCCAGATTGTAATTCGGAAAGCTGACAAAGGAGGGGCTATGGTTGTCCAAGATCGTAAGTCATATAATGATGAAGTCCTGAGACAACTGATGAATAAAGATGACTATCAAGAGCTCACTGAAGATCCGACGCCTGAAATACAGCAGATGATTTTGAACTTATGTGGTGAAGCTTTCTCCAATAACTTGATCACACAAAAGGAATTTAGCTTTCTTACTGACATCACTAAGAGAATTCCGCTGTTCTACACGCTTCCGAAGGTACACAAAACAATGACACTACCTCCAGGACGTCCGATAGTTTCCAGGGTCTTTTTTAGAACCCTTATACTACTACTACTTAACATTTCTAAAGCGCTACTAGGGTTACGCAACGCTGTACAATTTAACATAAAAGGACAAGCCCTGCTCAAAAAACTTACAATCTAAAGGACAAGTGAGTAGACAATACGATAGGGGCAGTCAAATTGGGGCAGTCCGGATATCCTGAAGGTAAGAGTTAGGTGCCAAAGGCAGCACTGAAGAGGTGGGCTTTAAGCAGAGACTTGAAGATGGGCAGGGAGGGGGCTTGACGTAAGGGCTCAGGAAGGTTGTTCCAGGCATAGGGTGAGGCGAGGCAGAATGGGCGGAGCCTGGAGTTGGCAGTGCTGGAGAAGGGTACTGAGAGGAGGGATTTGTCCTGTGAACGGAGGTTTCGGATGGGAACATAAGGGGAGATGAGGGTAGAGAGGCAGTGAGGGGCAGCAGATTGAGTACATTTGTAGGTAAGAAGGAGAAGCTTGAACTGAATGCGGTATCGGATTGGAAGCCAGTGAAGTGACCTGAGAAGAGGGGTGATATGAGTATATCGGAATATAAGACGTGCAGCAGAGTTCTGAACAGATTGAAGGGGGGATAGATGGCTAAGTGGGAGTCAGGTGAGGCGTAAGTTGCAGTAGTCAAGTCGAGAGGTAATGAGAGCGTGGACGAGAGTTCGGGTGGTGTGTTCAGAGAGGAAAGGGCGAATTTTGCTGATGTTGAAGAGGAAGAAGCGACAGGTCTTGGCTATCTGCTGGATGTGTGCCGAGAAGGAGAGGGAGGAGTCGAAGATGACTCCGAGGTTGCGGGCAGATGAGACAGGGAGGATGAGGGTGTTATCCACTGAGATAGAAAGTGGAGGAAGAGGAGAAGTGGGTTTTGGTGGAAAGACGATGAGCTCAGTCTTGGACATGTTCAGTTTCAGGTGGCGGCTAGACATCCATGTAGCAATGTCGGTTAAGCAGGCCGATACCTTTGCCTGGGTCTCTGCGGTGATGTCTGGTGTGGCGAGGTACAGCTGGGTGTCGTCCGCATAGAGATGATACTGGAAGCCATGAGATGAGGGAGCCCAGGGAAGAGGTGTAGATTGAGAAGAGAAGGGGTCCAAGGACAGATCCCTGGGTTATAGTGGTAAAGAGAAGAATGGTGGGCCCGAGGGGTCTCGGTTGCCTATGTTAAAGCAAGGCGCAGTGCCCCGTAGGGTGCACGGAGCCAAAAATAACATGGCGCCGTGCCCCGACGGGCATACGCTCCTAGGCCAGCCGGGAGCGAACGAGTGAGGAAGGGGCAGGACCCCGACGCTCATGGCTCTCTGCTGGCCATAGGAGGGGCTACCCAAAAGGGGTTAAAAGCCCCGGAAGAGGGCAGGAACGGCCTCTTCGGTGGCCAGGGCAGCGGACGGCACCCAGCCCGCGCCCCCCCCCCCCAAAAAAAAACAAAATCATGATGTACAAATGTATGTATTGTCGCAGCTCTTGCGGGGTACCCAAGCCGGATGGGGTTAAATAGGTAGCAGGCAGCTGCGATTACAGTGCGGCCCCCTTGCTGTGCGGCGGGAGGCTCTCTACAAGCTTATCTTATCTGTGTATGTAGACACTTTTTTTTATGTCCTCTAGTACCTAAGGGTCAGTCGTATATAAAGGATTCTACACACTATTTAAATAAATTATACCAATTGCCTGGCTCTTTGGATCGATGCCTACTCGTAACTTTAGATGTGACCTCTCTGCATACTTCTATCCCCCAAATGGAGGCACTCACTATAGTTAGAAAGTCACTTAATCAGATGGGGTTTGAAGATCTTTTGGTTACTTTTGTTACTAACCTAGCTTCTATAGCCATGGAAAAAAATTTTCTTTCAATATGACAGTTTTTCCAGCAAATTTCAGGAGTACTACTACTACTAAGCATTTCTATAGCGCTACAAGGCGTACGCAGCGCTGCACAAACATAGAAGAAAGACAGTCCCTGCTCAAAGAGCTTACAATCTAATAGACAAAAAATAAAGTAAGCAAATCAAATCAATTAGTAGTGATGGCCCCCTCGATAGTCAATTTTTTTTATGACTGATTTTGAAGATCATTTTGTATATCCCAGCTTCTTTTCGGCAAAAATTGAGTTATGGGTCCGGTTCATTGATGATACGTTTATGTTGTGGAACGTGGACAGTGAAGAATTAGCCGATTTGTTGAGATACTTAAATCATTGACATCCTCGAATTAAGTTCACAGTTCAGTATGATCCAAATGCAATCACTTTTCTAGACATAATGATACAAAAAGACATACAAGGATATAGAACAACAGTACATCGTAAGAAAACCGATAAGAATATATTTCTCCAATGTAATAGCTGTCACCCAAAGAATCTTTGTGACAGTCTTCCTTTTTCACAATTCCTTAGATATAGAAGAATTTGCTCTGACGACAGAGACTTTCGCAGTCAAGCTAAAGCAATGCAACAACAACTCTTTGAAAGAGGTTACCAAGAGCGAGCTGTAAAGTCAGCATATAAGAGAGTAAAATACAGTGATACCTCGGTTTTCGTCGATAATCTGTCCGAAAACAATCGGCGAAATCTGAAACCAACGAAAACCGAGGCAATTATTTCCATATGAATCAATGAGCAGGACAACGCGTGGGTCGCCCTTTATTTTTGCAAAATTAGCAGCGAGGTCAAGCGGGCATGCCGATGAAATCCGAGACAAATTTTTCGCGGAAAAAATCGACGAAAACCAAAACCGACGATAACCAAAGTCAACGAAAACAGAGGTATTACTGTATAAAGAGAAGATACATACCTGTAGCAGGTAATCTTCGAGGACAGCAGGCTGATTGTTCTCACGACTGGGTCGATGTCCACGGCGGCCCCCACCAACGGAAATTTTCAAAGCAAAAATATCTCAAAGCTATGAGAGAACCTTCTGGCGCGCGAGGTGCATGCGCGGCCGTCTTCCCGCTCAGTTATATCCAAAAGCAAGAAGTAAAGGAAAACAACTCCAAAGGGGAGGTGGGCGGGTTTGTGAGAACAATCAGCCTGCTGTCCTCGGAGAATATCTACTACAGGTATGTATCTTCGCTTTCTCCGAGGACAAGCAGGCTGCTTGTTCTCACGACTGGGGTATCCCTAACACCCAGGCTCACTCAAAACAAAGAAAGGTCAATTGGGCCTCGCTACGGCGAGGACATAAGGATTGACCTACGAACTAAAACATCTAACAGAGTGCAGCCTGGAACAGAATAAAAATGGGCCTAGGGGGGTGGAGTTGGATTCTAAACCCCGAACAGATTCTGCAGCACCGACTGCCCAAACTGACTATTGCGTCGAGTATCCTGCTGAAGGCAGTAATGAGATGTGAATGTGTGGATTGATGACCACGTTGCAGCCTTGCAAATCTCTTCTATAGTGGCTGCCTTCAAGTGGGCCACTGACGCTGCCATGGCTCTAACATTATGAGCCGTGACATGACCCTCAAGAGTCAACCCAGCTTGGGCATAAGCGAAGGAAATGCAATCTGCTAGCCAATTGGAGATGGTGCGTTTCCCGACTGCGACTCCCTTCCTGTTGGGATCAAAATAAACAAACATTTGGGCGGACTGTCTGAAGGGGCTTGTCCGCTCCACGTAAAAGGCCAATGCTCTCTTGCAGTCCAAGGTGTGCAACTGACGTTCAGCAGGGCGGGCATGAGGATGGGGAAAAATGTTGGCAAGACAATTGACTAGTTCAGATGGAACTCCAACACCACCTTCGGCAATAACGTAGGGTGCGTGCGGAGGACTACTCTGTTGTGATGAAACTTGAGATAAGGAGCATGTACTACCAAGGCTTGAAACTCACTGACTCTACGAGCTGAAGTAACAGCCACCAAGAAAATGACCTTCCAGGTCAAGTACTTCAGATGGCAGGAATTCAGTGGCTCAAAAGGAGGCTTCATCAGCTGGGTAAGAATGACGTTGAGATCCCATGACACTGGTGGAGGTTTGACAGGGGACTTTGACAAAAGCAAACCTCTCATGCAGCGAATGACTAAAGGCTGTCCAGAGATAGGCTTACCTTCCACACAAGAATGAAAAGCACTAATTGCGCTAAGATGAACCCTTACAGAGTTGGTCTTGAGACCAGACTCTGACAAATGCAGAAGGTATTCAAGCAGGGTCTGTGTAGGACAAGAGCGAGGATCTAGGGCCTTGATGTCACACCAGACGGCAAACCTCCTCCATTTGAACAAGTAACACTTCTTCGTGGAATCTTTCCTGGAAGCAAGCAGAACTCGGGAGACACCCTCTGAAAGACCCAAGGAAGCGAATTCTATGCTCTCAACATCCAGGCCGGGAAAGCCAGACTGGAGGTTGGGATACAGAAGCGCCCCCTCGTTCTGAGTTATGAGGGTTGGAAAACACTCCAATCTCCACGGTTCTTTGGAGGACAACTGCTGAAGAAGAGGGAACCAAATCTGACGCGGCCAGAAGGGAGCAATCAGAATCATGGTTCCGCGGTCTTGCTTGAGTTTCAGCAAAGTCTTCCTCACCAGAGGTATGGGAGGATATGCATACAGAAGGCCCTTCCCCCAATGAAGGAGAAAAGCATCTGACGCTAGTCTGTCGTGGGCCTGAAGTCTGGAACAGAACTGAGGGACCTTGTGATTGAGCTGAGTGGCATAAAGATCCACCAAGGGGGTGCCCCACTCTCGGAAGATCTTGCGTATGATGCCCAAATTGAGACCACTCATGAGGTTGCATAATCCTGCTCAACCTGTCGGCCAGACTGTTGTTTACACCTGCCAGATACGTGGCTTGGAGAAACATACCGTGACGATGAGCCCAAAGCCACATCTGGATGGCTTCCCAACACAGGGGGCGAGATCCTGTGCCCCCCTGCTTGTTGATGTAGTACATGGCAACCTGATTGTATGTCTGAATTTGGATGATTTGATTGGACAGTCGATCTCTGAAAGCCTTCAGAGCGTTCCAGACCGCTCCCAACTCCAGGAGATTGATCTGAAGACCTTTTTCCTGGAGGGACCAAACTCCTTGAGTGTGAAGCCCATCG
The DNA here is from genome assembly GCF_901765095.1 of Microcaecilia unicolor. NCBI lineage: Eukaryota > Metazoa > Chordata > Amphibia > Gymnophiona > Siphonopidae > Microcaecilia > Microcaecilia unicolor. The sequence continues at coordinate 420,683 of NW_021962914.1, read as the reverse complement.
ACATGAGCTCCCTACCCCAGGAGAGATGCATCCGTGGTCAGCACTTTTTGTGGCTGAGGAATTTGAAAAGGACGTCTCAAGATCAAATTGGATCAAATTGTCCACCACTGAAGGGAATTGTGAAAATCGGAGGACAGCCAGACTGCATCCTCTAGATTCCCTGCAGCTTGATACCACTGGGAAGCTAGGGTCCATTGAGCTCATCTCATGTGAAGACAAGCCATGGGCGTCACATGGACTGTGGAGGCCATATGGCCTAGAAGTCTCAACATCTGCCGAGCTGTGATCTGCTGAGACGCTCTGGCCATGGAAACTAGAGAAAGAAGATTGTCTGCTCTCTCCTCGGGAAGATAGGCACGAGCCGTCTGTGAATCCAGCAGAGCTCCTATAAATTCAAGTTGCTGAACAGGGAAAAGATGGGACTTGGGGTAATTTATAACAAACCCGAGCAGCTCCAGCAGTTGAATAGTCATCTGCATTTGTAGAGCTCCTGCCTCTGAGGTGTTCTTCACCAGCCAATCGTCGAGATAAGGGAACACATGCACTCCCAGTCTGCGTAGAGACACTGCAACTACTGCCAGGCATTTTGTAAAGACCCTGGGCGCAGATGCCAGACCAAAGGGCAGCACACAATACTGTAAGTGCTGCGCTCCCAGACGGAATCGAAGATACCTCCTGTGAGCTAGAAGTACCGGAATGCGTGTATAGGCATCCTTTAAGTCCAGAGAGCATAGCCAATCGTTTTCCTGAATCATGGGAAGAAGGGTGCCCAGGGAAACCATTCTGAACCTTTCTCGGACAAGGAATCAGTTCAGGGCCCTTAGGTCTAGGATGGGACGCATCCCCTCTGTTTTCTTTTGCACAAGGAAGTACCTGGAATAGAATCCCAGCCCTTCTTGCCCTAGTGGAACGGGCTCGATCGCACTGTCGTTGAGAAGGGTGGAGAGTTCCTCTGCAAGTACCTGCCTGTGCTGGAAGCTGAAGGACTGAGCTCCCGGTGGGCAATTTGGAGGTCTGGAGACCAAATTGAGACAGTATCCTAACCAAACTATTTGAAGAACCCACTGATCGGAGGATATGAGAGACCACCTTTGGTGAAAAAATGTCAACCTCCCCCAGACCGGCAAGTCGTCTAGCACGGACACCTTTATAGGGGCTATGGTCAGCTGGAGCCAGTCAAAAGCCCGTCCCTTGCTTTTGCTGGGGAGCCACAGGGGCCTGGCCTTGGCGAAAGCTGTTGACGAGAACGAGCGCGCTGGAGTTGAGCCTGAGAAGGCTGTCAAGAAGGAGGATTGTACCTACGCTTGTTATAAGCATAAGGAGCATTCTTCCTTCCCCGGAAAAAACATCTACCTGATGAGGTAGTAGCAGAAGGCGCCCGGCGGGAGAGATTCTGCGTGATCTAATCAACCACTTGCTCGACTTTCTCACCAAAAATATTATCCCCCGGCAAGGGACATCCGCAATCCGCTGCTGGACTCTATTGTCCAGGTCAGAGGCACGCAGCCATGAGAGTCTGCGCATCACTATACCTTGGGCAGCGGTTCTGGATGCAACATCAAAAGAATCGTAAGCACCCCTGGACAGGAATTTACGACACGCCTTCTGCTGCCTGACCACCTCCTGAAAAGGCTGGGCCTGCTCTGGAGGGAGCTTATCAACCAAGTCCGCCAGTTGCTTCACCGTGTTCCTCAAGTGAATGCTCGTGTAGAGCTGGGAGGATTGAATTTTGGCCACGAGCATAGAGGACTGATAGGCCTTTCTCCCCAAAGAGTCCAGGGTTCTAGATTCTCGTCCTGGGGGCGCCGAGGCAAAAATCTCTAGAACTCCTGGCTCTCTTGAGAGCGGAATCCACAACCATAGAGTCGTGAGGTAACTGCGACTTCATCAGCTCAGGCTCTCCGTGAATCAGCTTTCTTGGGAATGGTGGGATAACTTAGCAGTTTCATCCAGTTCTGCATAAGTGTCTCCTTGAGCACATTATGCAAAGGAACAGTGGATGACTCCTTAGGTGGTGAAGGATAGTCAAGGACCTTGAGCATCTCAGTCCTGGGCTCATCCTCAGATACCACAGGGAAGGGATTAGCCACAGACATTTCCAGGACAAATGAAGAGAAAGAAAGGACACTCCCATTAGAAAGTTTTCTTTCTGGTGAAGGAGTAGGATCAGAGGGAAGACCACAAAAGTACTTGGAACAGAAATACCTGGGATCCTCCCCTTCATCCCACGAGGCATCCTCATCGGTATCGGACAAGATAAAGCCAGCACCCCCGGCACCGGAGCAGACTGACGCAGCAACCCCTCCAGAAGACCTGGAAGAATGGCTCGGATGCGCTCGTCTAGTCGCTGTCGAGCAAGGCTGTGGGGTCGGTGCAGCAATCGGCGTCAGAATCTGTGGAGATTGAGGAGGTGGTACCGAGCTGCCTTTAGACCGACGCACCAACACCTCTGGAGGATGAGCGTTCCTTCCGGCGTCGGCGCTTCACGTGTGCCGAATCCTTCGACGCCCCGGAGCTCCCGGTACCGTGCTTAAAAGGAGATCGATGACGATGCTTCGCCTTCGCTCGATGCACGTCATCGATACTCCTCGGTACTGACAAGGAGGACGTGGAATCCACACGTTTCCTCGGGGTTGGGTCCGAAAGTGGTTGGTCCCGAGGGGCCTGCACAGCAGGAGACTTTGAGGCAGGTGGAGACTAGCTCGATGGCTCACTGCTCCCAGCGTCTGGTGGACAGCCATTACCTGCGCTCCTGAAGTCGATGCCATCCCTGGTGCCGATGTCGACGCCAAGGAACCGGACGAAGCTCCAAAAAGTCGGTTCCGAAGAGCTTGTCTCGATGGCTGTGTCCGTTTTTTCAAGCTAAGATACAACTTGCAAGCATCTGGGCGATGGTCGGGCCCAAGGCACTGAATGCACCAGGAGTGTGGATAAGTGCCCGAGTTCGACCGCTGGCACCGAGCACACTTCTTGAAGCCGCTGGGAGGCTTCGAAGACATGAGTGGAAAAATCGCGGCGGCGAAATCGAATGGCTCGATTGTGCCAAGTAAAGGGCACGAAGAGAAAAAAAGGGGACTGCGGACAGGCGGTCCAAGCCGGCTGCAACGGAAACGAAAGAAAGCTAGGCAAAACACTAAGGAAAACGAGGGGGTTTTTTTTGTTAACTATAACTGGAAAAAGGGGAAAGAGGTGACGGAAACCACGAAAAAAGTGATAAGAACTGCTAAAAACGCCAAGGTTTTTCCCTGAGGACCTGAGCGAGAGGGACCGCAAGCAGCCACTCTCCGCCGCTGAAAAGAAAAAACTAAGGCGGAAACGGACGCGCGCGGGTGGGAAGATGGCCACGCATGCGCGGCTTGTTCGCCTCGCATCCTACAGGCTGTCGCAAAGCTTCTGGATTTTACTGGAAAATCTTTCCGTGCCTGGGGTCGCCGTGGATGCCGACCCACACATGTGAGAACAAGCAGCCTGCTTGTCCTCTGAGAAAGACTTGTATTCTTGCGTGCTAAAATACACACAGTCATCTAATAAGCTAAGATTTTTTAGAGATCACTGGCATGTAGTCCAGACATTACCCGTTTTTGCAAACTCACGAATACGGTTTGCATACACAAGAGGAAGAAACTTGAAGGAATTACTTCGTCCGGTAGAGCTCCCTGCGGATCCATACGTCATTCCAGTCTATGAAGGACATAGGAAATTCAATAATTGCTCGATGTGTAATTTCATGATTGAGACAGTGATTTTCATACAACCGGGCACGCAAAAAGAATTTAACTTAAAGATTAATACAACTTGCAAATCGAGTTTTATTTATTGCATTATTTGCCCTTGCAGAAAGATTTATGTAGGGCAAACCTCCCGGAGTCTCTACGTGAGGTTGATTGAACGCAAAAGTGCCATTAAAACTACAAAAACGACTTCGCCTTTAGCTCTACACTGCAACGAGTTTAAACATCAATTCAATTCCCTTCAGTGTCTTGTGTTACAACAGATTTCAGAGAGTGGGGCAAAAAGACGTTGAATCCTTTTACAAAATAAACAAAGATGGATATTTAAATTGAAAGCCTTTATTCCAATAGGATTAAATTCAAAAATAGAATGGATCCACTTTCTATGAACCTTTTTATGAACTATACATCAGAAACATCAATATGTGGAATGGACAGTATCTTAGTTTTGTAATTAATATAAAACAAACATTTCTTTTAGAACGCAGTAGCATATGACGTCATTCAAGTTTTAAAAGGAACGCCATTTTCCCAGGAGGGTGTCTCCGTAGCTTCCGCCGGCAGTACTGAGCGGTAGTAAGCACATCAAGTAGATTTCTTAATGTTCTAGAAATTATACTGAGAACGATATATATAACTTTTTTTGATCTTATTTCAGATATTTTGTCCGGTGATCCTGAAGCAGAAAGTGTGAATTCGAAACGCTGGCCACCGTTTCAATAGTTTGAGAGAAAGACGCAGAGATCTACTTAAAGAAGCTAAGTTGAATTACTTGCTTTGCTGAGTTTAAAGCTTAAGGCTAATTATTTACAGAGGGTTTTTTTGGCAGATGATGAGGAAGTCCAGCTCCCCATAGACTGAGTTGTATGTCTGGGGGCTTCTCGAGGTCTTTTTCCTCCTAATACTAACAAGGGTGTTTGCTAGTTGTATTTTGAGAATCCATTTGATTGTGGATAGATTTCATTATAATAGGGATCTCTTCCCCCACAGTTAATTTTGAGCACGTTTAATGTTGCCATTAGCATGTGGCCATTAACAAAAATTAGTATGTGAGCCCTTACCGCCACCTATTTTTTTAGGCGGTAAGAGCTCAGAACAAATCCCACATTAATCAGTTAACGCACAGCAATGTAGATGTGCTGATTAGCACAAAAATGCCCACTCTCCACCCCCAGACATGGCCCCTCCCAAAAAAACCTTTTTTTTTTTTTTACATTTTTCGTGCGTGGTTTGTGCACGCACATTCGGAACTTACTGTGGGATGCCTCAGCTTACTGCAGCTTAGTATGATAAGCCCTAAATAAATAAAAATAGGAAGGGTGGCAACTCCAAAAATATATTAACTATGCAAAATCAAGCAGAAATGCAGCAGAGTTACTCACCTGTAGCAGGTGCTCTCAAGGATATAGGCCAAGTATTCAGACGTCATCTGACGGAGCCCCGTGCGGATGCTGTCTACCATACACAAGCAAGAATAAAACTCTAGCACTACACATGCACCAGTGCTTTCCTGCCCAACGCGCGAGCTCCTCAGTAGAATAATATAGCTGCAGGAATACAACTCCTAGGGGGCGGTGGGAGGGTATGTGAGAATAACCGGCCTATTATCCTCAGAGAAAATCTGCTACAGGTAAGTAACTTTGCTTTTTCCGAGGACAAGTAGGCCATTGGTATTCTCACATCTGGGAAATCCCTAACTACCAGGTTCACCAACAACAAAACAATATGAGGACAATAGGAACTTGAAAAGTCAAGACCGTGAAGTCAATCAACCTTAAACTATATACAATCTAGTTGTGGAGATGGAGCCTGGAACGGAACAGAACAAAACTAGGCCTAGGAAGGTGGAGTTGGATTCTACACATCAAATTCAGTTCAGTACTGTGACTGAACGGGCTGTCACTTTGTTTATCCTGCTCAAGCAGTAGTGAGATGTGAATGTGTGGATCAAAGACCACATCACAGCCATACAAATTTCCTCAATGAAGGCTAAGTGGGCTACCGACATAGCCATGGCACTGATATGAGCCTTTTTTTGTTTTCTTGACTCCCGCATTGTTTGCTGTTGAAGGTCTTGCGGTATGGTTCCCTGATGAAGGATTTTGAAACGGAATTGTTGGAATCAATATGCAAGCTGGAGGAGACATTTCTAAGATAAGTGGCTGTGTGCATCTTACAAATAATTCATTATGTGATATAAAGAAGAGTACACATCACTACAAACTACCTATGTGAAGCACTAAATTTAAGAAGGAGAAAATAATAATAAAAATAAAATATTATTTTTCTTTTTATGGGGGTTTTTTAGTCTATGATGACTTTTTGTGCGTGCAGTAAGATTCTTTGATAATCATTGCCGCATTGGTTGAGACATTTTCCTCCTTTTCTAATATAGACTAACTCTGCTGTGGGTTTTTATTTATCAGCAGTTGTGGATCTGTGTATGATATTTTACTGATATGAGCCTTGACATGACCCTCTAAAGCCAGCCCAGCCTGGGCATAAGTAAAGGAGATGCAATCTGATAACTGATAATAGTGCATTTGCCGCTGGCTATCCCTATTTTGTTTGGATCAAAAGAAACAAAAATCTGGGTGGACTGTCTATGGGCTTTAGACCGCTCCAGATAGAAGGCGAAGGCTAGCCTGCAGTCTAAGGTATGCAGTACACTTTTGCCAGGATAGGCATGCGGCTTTGGGAAAAATGTTGGCAGAACAATTGCCTGGTTAAGATAGAACTCTTACACCGTCTTAGGAAGGAACTTAGAGTGTGTGTGAAGAACTACTCTGTTGTGATGGAACTTCATGTAAGGTGGATCAGCTACTAGGGCCTGAAGTTCACTGATTACACAAGATGAAGTGACTACCACCAAAAATATGACTTTCCAGGTCAAATACTTCAGATGACTGGAGTCAAGTGGATGAAAAGGAGTTCTCATCAGCTGGGTTAGAACAACATTGAGATCCTGTGACACGGTAGGAGGTTTGATCAGTGGTCAAACCTTTCATGAATTGAACTAGAGGCTATACAGAGATGCTTACCCCTTACAGAAAAATGGTAAGCCCTGATTGAACTAAGATGTACACTTACAGAGTTGGCTTTTAAACCAGACTCAGAAAGGTGCAGGAGGTATTCAAGCAGTTTTTGTGAAGGGCAAGAGAGAGGATCTAGGGCTGTGCCCTCACACCAGACAGCAAACCTTTCCATTTAAAAGAGCAACACCTCTCAGTGGAATCTTTTCTGGAAGCAAGATTTTGGAGAAACCTTCAGGCAGACTCAAGCACTAAAATTCTATGCCTTCAATATCCAAGCTGTGAAGGTACTGGAGGTTGGGATGCAGAAGGGACCCCTCATTCTGCATTATGAAGGTTGGAAAAAACACTCCGATATCCACCAGAATGGAGCGATCAGGATCACTGTTCCTGATCTTGCCCGAGTTTCAGCAATGTCTTCTCTATAATAGGTACTGGAGAATACGCATACAGAAGACATGGCCCCCACTGAAGGAGAAAGGAATATCACGCCAGTCTGCCTTGTGATCTGAGTTTGGAGCAGAACTGAGGGACCTTGTTGTTGAGATGAATGGTGAGAAGATCCACCAAGGGGGTACCCCACTCTAGGAAGATGATGCGGTTTATGCCCCTATTGATAGCCCACTCATGAGATTGCATTACTCTGCTCAGTCTGTTGTCCTTGCCAGCCAGGTATGTTGCTCGTAGTACCATCCCAGGATGGAGGGTCCACTGCCACATCCATACTGCCTTCTGACACAAGGGGTAAGATCCCATTCCCCCCTGCTTGTTCACATAATACATTGCAATCTGACTCTCGGTTTGGATAAGAACAAGCATCTCCACACCAGCCTTCTGAAGATCTGTCTCACGAGCAGACCACATTCCCTGGGTGTTAAACCCATCCACATGAGCCCCTCATCCCAAGCTGGATGCATCCATTGTCAATACCTTTTAAGTAGGTGGAATTTGGAATGAGAGTCCCACAGTCAAATTAGGCCACATTGTCAACCAAAGGAGAAATTGAACAAGCTCTGGAGGAACTCAGATGACGTCTGCTAGGTTCCCTGTAGGTTGAGACCACTGGGTAGCTACAGCCCCTTGGGCACTTCTCCAATGGAGGCGACACATGGGAGCGACATACCATGTGGAGGCCATGTGGCCTAACAATCTCAACATCTGCCAAGCTGTGACCTGCCTGCTGCTCCGGACTTCTGAGGCGAGCGCTATCAAGCTATCTGCTCTCACTAGCAGCAGAAAGGCCTGAGCTCGCACAGTATCTAGCAGGGTGCCTATGTATTCCAATCGTTGAGTTGGGAGAAAATGGGACTTGGGGTAGTGTATGACAAATCCTAGGAGTTTCAGCCCCAGAAATATTCTCTGCACTGACTCTTGCGCTCCTTCCTGCGATGTGCTCTTGACTAGCCAATCGTCCAGGTAGTAAAACACAAATTCCCAGTGTGCATAACAATGCTGCAACTACTGCTAGACATTTTGTGAAGACCCTGGAAGCTGATGCAAGGCAAAAGGTAGAATGAGATATTGATAGTGCTGTTTCCCTACTCGAAATCTATGACTGGAAAGCAACAAAATATGAGTATAGGCATTCTTCTTCAAGTTCAGAGAACATTTCCAATCTTGTTCCTAATCATGGGGAGAAGGGTGCCCAGGGAAGTCGCCCTGAACTTTTATTTGAGCAGGAATTTGTGCAGGGCCCTTAGGTCTAGGATGGGATGAAATCTCTTTGTCTTCTTGGGCACAAGGAAGTACCTGGAATAGAATCCCTTCCCTTTTTCAGGGTGGTCTGGGTTTGACTGCATTCACCTGTAGAAGGATGGAGGTTTCCTCTGCAAGCACCTGCTTGTGCTGAGAGCTGATGTAAGATGTTCTCGGTGTGCAATTTGGTGGTTTCTGAAGCCAATGAGTACGTAAGCAAGGCAGATTATTTAAAGAACCTACTAACGGGTGGTAATAAGGGGCCACTTTTGATAGTAAAAATTCAACCCCCCTTCCACTGGTAGGCCATCCAAGATGGTTACTTGGATGGCAGCTACGCTCTCCAGGAGCCAGTCATAACTTTGTCCTTTGCTGTGACTGGGAAGCCAGCTGGGCCTTCTGGGGTTGGGACTGATGTGGCCAGAAGCATTAGGGCTGGTACCGTTCATTGAGGGCAGGCGTTGACAAAGGATGGGTAGCAGGTTTGGAGACAGCCTGAAAAAGAACCTGTGTAGAACCAGAAACAAGAACCTGGCTGCCCGAACACTGGTTCACCAGCACCTCCACCAAAGAGGGGAAGCTATCCTCTCAGTGCTGGCGCTTGTCGGGTATCGGCACTGCCAATGTCCCAGTGCTCTTGGCACCATGCTTCGAAGGTGACAGATGCTTGTGCTTCTTTGACTTCCCTCGATGCTCAGCATTGCAATTCCTTGGTGTCAATGAGGATGACATTGAACCCATAATGCTTCCTTGATGCTGACCAGTCCCAGGGAGAAAAATTAAGGAAAAATCCACACGGGAAGGCACTGAAAAAGCAACTGTTAATACGTGCTGAGAGAGACCACGAAGTTATGACCTCCCAACTCCATGGATAAAAACAGACTGAGAAACTTGCCCTTGCGCATTGGGTGGGAAGACACCCGTGTTTGCATGGTGGGATGCTGTCAGAAATTTCTAGTAACTATATACACTAGGCAGCGTCTGCACTGGGCTCCTTCAGATGATGTCACCCAGATGTGAGAATACCAACAGTCTGCTTGTCCTCAGAGAATAAGAACTATCTGAAACAAGAGCAAGTGGCATCTAAGCATAAGACCAACAACCACTGCTTACTGCTATATAGTATAAAAAGAGAAAACAAATTAAACTTAATAATAAACTGATTGAACACACTATATATACCTCATCATCACTTTTACAGCCAAAGGACTGGGATTCAATCTGGCCAGTACCGATCCTTTGCTTCTGAGGATCGCCGCTGATAATTCTGGTGCTCTAGATGACAGATGAAAGACATGCCAAATTTTTAAACCAGGAAAATGTACTGACGGCTTAAACATTTGGTAATGCATAGTGCATAAGTGAGGTTCAAGTGACAGGAGTAGCTAAATAAGATGTAAACAGAAAATACATATTTGCCAAAGCTATGTAGGAGTACAGGAGCTCTCCATGAGCAAGCAAGATTAATACAGTCACCATACTGATGAAACCAAGTGGGTCTGCTTTGCCAGAGCACAGGAACCTCTAACTCGTGCGGATGTTTCTGCGCCCCAAAACACACAATTCCCACTTTTTAATGTGGTTGCTCAGGTTGTGCTTTGCTTTCTTCTATTCAGTATTAAGACATACAAACCATGGGCATAACTAGAAGGCAATTCTTGGGTGGGCAAGTATTTCCTTTGCCCCTGCTCCCCTACAAAATTTAAAAATAAAATACCCTAGCTGGTGAAGATCCCAAGCCTTGCCAGCTAAAGACATCCATAGCCAGCTGACCCATGCTTAGAAACGCGCGCCAGTCAGTGGCAACACTCTAAGCCGCTGACACTAGCACCCCAGGCATACTCCATTCTCATGCATGAACTAAACATGAATGAGAATTGAGTATGCCCGTGGTAAACATATCAGCAGATTGGAGCGCCGCTGCTGACTGCCAGTGTTCTGATTGGATTCGGTGGGCTGCAGCTGTCTTTAACTGGGAGTTTTAGATACCCACTAGTTAAATGAATGGTGTGCTCAGGGTTGTCAACTTTTTCACAGAGAAACCTGACACCGCCCTTCCTCATGCCACACCTCATCCCATCCCCAACCATAACTGCAGTGAGGGCAGCCATTATAGGATTCAACATCTGCAGGCCACATTGAAGGCTAGAACGGGATAGTACAAGTTGAACTCTTCAGACCCATTGAGTAATATCTCTCTCCACAGTCCCTCAATATACACATACTTCTTCCATTTTGTATTAAATCCAAATATATATTCTGCATTTACAAAACTACTTGGTCTCTCCTCCAACATTTCCTCATAAGACTTGCTACAAAGAAAGCATATTTGTTTCTAACACAATCTCAGTTACAGCAACATACACCTTCTCACTATCAGGAATATTGTGAAGTAATACAAAACTGTACAAAAAGCCACTCAGGTCCTACAGCAAATCTACTATTCTGGTGTAACTTCCAAAAATAATATTAACTAGGAAAAGGCAGTACAATAAATAAGCATATCTGTTGGGAAAACTGAATAAGCCAGATTACAACTCCATACTAACAGAATACCTGGCTTCAGTCACTGAGGGCCAGATGCACTAAACTTAACGAGCCATTAACGAGCAAGTAGTAAACCCTGGCATGCACTAAAGGCCATTTTCCTATCACGGTAGCAGTTAACGAAAACAGAATGCAGATGATTCAAAGGCTATTATAATGAGCTGCACAATTGTTGCAGGCTATTATAATGAGGTGCACTACCGTTTTCCGATTCCCCTCACCGTGGACAACCTAATGGGAGGTCTGCACCTCTCGTTAGGCTGGGGCTGCTGTGAACGGGACCCTAGAGACCAGTGGGAAAGCGCCTAACAACCATTAACAAAAAAAACAAAAACAAAAAAAATGAACAAGCTGGGTGTCCCAAATGCTCGTGAGAAACGTTAAAAATTTTTTTTTTTTTTTTTTTAAGTTATGGCACCTTCGCTGAGGACATACTTGCTCATACCGTACTTGCCAACAGTCTATTTGCGCTCCAGCTACAATCCTCCAGAGAAGAGAAAATCAGGTTAAGCTTCAGAACTTCACACGTACACGACAGACATAAGCCAGGAATATATGCAGCATCAACAAGGCTCTGCTCAGGAAGAGCGTGGATGATGGACGTCCTCAACTGCAAGAAAAGTGAAGGACAGCGCAGCTGAGGCCACCCATCGTCCACGTCTTCGATACCCGACCATCTTCCGCCCCTAGGTCTCTCTCAGCCAATCACAGCGCGTTTAGGTGAGCTAAATCTGCTAGCCAATTGGAGATTGTGCATTTTCTGATGGCGACTCCACTCCTGTTGGGAACAAAAGAGACAAACAACTGGGCGGACTGTCTAAAGGGCTTTGTCCGCTCCACGTAAAAGGCCAATGCTCTCTTGCAGTCCAAGGAGTGCAAACTGATTTCGCCAGGGCGGGTATGAGGATGGGGAAAGAATGTTGGCAAGACAATTGACTGGTTCAGATAGAACTCCGACACCACATTTAGGCAGGAACTTAGTTAGGATGAGTGCGGAGGACTACTCTGTTGTGATGAAATTTGATACAAGGTGCATGTACTACTAAGGCCTGAAACTCACTGACCCTACAAGCTGAAGTAACAGCCACCAAGAAAATGACCTTCCAGGTCAAGTACTTCAGAGGTTCAAAAGGAGCTTTCATCAGCTGAGTGAGAACGACGTTGAGATCCCATGACACTGGTGGAGGTTTGACAGGGGTCTTTGACAAAAGCAAACCTTTCATGAAGCGAACAACTAAAGGCTGTCCAGAGATAGGCTTACCCTCTACACGGCGATGATAGGCACTAATCGCACTAAGATGAACCCTTAGGGTCCGTGTAGGACAAGAAAGAGGATCTACGGCCTTGGTGTCACATCAGATGGCAAATCTCCTCCATTTGAAAGAATAACACTTCTTCATGGAATCTTTTCTGGAAGCAAGCAAGACTCGGGAGACACCCTCTGAAAGACTCAAGGAGGCGAATTCTAAGCTCTCAACATCCAGGCCGTGAGAGCCAGAGACTGGAGGTTGGGATGTAGAAGTGCCCCCTTGTTCTGACTGATGAGGGTTGGAAAACAGTCCAATCTCCACGGTTCTTCGGAGGACAACTCCAGAAGAAGAGGGAACCAAATCTGATGCGGCCAGAAGGGTGCAATCAGGATCATGATTCCGCAGTCTTGCTTGAGTTTCTGCAAAGTCTTCCCTACTAGAGGTATGGGAGGATACGCATACAGAAGGCCTGTCCCCCAATGTAGGAGAAAGGCATCCGACGCTAGTCTGTCGTGGGCCTGAAGTCTGGAACAGAACTAAGGGATCTTGTGATTGATCTGAGTGGCAAAAAGATCCACCGAGGGGGTGCCCCATGTTTGGAAGATCTTGTGGACTACGCCCATGTTCAGTGACCATCGTGAGGTTGCATTATCCTGCTCAACCTGTTGGCCAGACTGTTGTTTACACCTGCCAGATAAGTGGCTTGGAGAAACATGCAGCGACAGCGAGCCCAAAGTCACATCTGGACGGCTTCCTGACACAGAGGGCGAGATCCGGTGCCCCCCTGCTTGTTGGTGTAAAACATGGCAACCTGACTGTCTTAATTAAGATGACTTGGTTGGACAGCCGATCTCTGAAAGCCTTTAGAGCGTTTCAGATCGCTCTTAATTCCAGGAGGTTGATCTGCAGACCTCTTTCCTGAAAGGACCAGGCTCCCTGAGTGTGGAGCCCAACTACATGCATTCCTCACCCCAGGAGAGATGCATCAGTTGTCAGCACTTTTCGTGGCTGAGGAACTTGGAATGGTCGTCCCATGGTCAATTTGGATCGAATCGTCCACCACTGAAGAGAATTCCAAAAGCCGGTGGACAGTTGGATTACATTCTCTAGATCCCCTGCAGCTTGAAACCACTGGGAAGCTAGGGTCCACTGAGCTGATCTCATATGTAGACGTGCCAGGGGCATGACATGAACTGTGAAGGCCATGTACCCTCAACATCTGCCGAGCCATGACCTGCTGAGACGCTTGAACCATGGACACCAGGGACAGAAGGTTGTCCGCCATTGCCTTGGGAAGATAAGTTCGAGCTGTCTGAGTGTTCAACAGAGCTCTAATGAATTCCAATTTTTGGACTGGGGTGAGATGGGACTTGGGATAATTTATGACGAACCCCAGTAGCCCTAGCACCTGAATTGTCAATTGCATGGACTCCAGAGCACCTTCCTTCGAGGAGCTCTTCACCAGCCAATCATCGAGATAAGGAAATACATGCACTCCCAGTCTGCATAGCGATGCTGCGACTACAGCCAGGCATTTGGTAAACACTCTGGGCGCAGACGCCAGGCCAAAAGGAAGTACACGGTACTGAAAGTGCAGGGCCGGTCTTAGCAAGTGCGGGGCCCTGTGCAGACCAATTTGGTGGGGCCCCATCCTAGCTCCGCCCCCACCCTAGCTCCACCCCATTGATAAGATTATTCCATTTTAGAAATTTTTTTTATTTATGAAATTTCAAATAAAGACAAATGAAGCTAAACTTGTACAAAAAAACTGATTGAAATAATAAGCACAATGCTATCATCATGAAACCTCCCCTCCCCCGAAATTATTCAGTTCAAGTCCACTACAATTAGTAGTTCCAATTCTCATAACAAAGGAGAAAATAAGGAAAAATTTTAAGAAAAGATCCAGCACAGTGCTACAGTGTACAAGGTATGCCAGGAATGCTTTATCTGCCTATGGTTGGAGAGAGGTTGAGTGACTCGATGCGGTCCCGGTCCGGCTCGAGCGGAGGCACGAGGCAGAGTTGAGGCACGCTGAGCGGGGCCCCCTTAGGCGCGGGGCCATATGCGGCCACCTTGGTCGCCTCTGCCTAAGACCGGCCCTGTGAAAGTGCTATGTTCCCAGCCAAAATCGAAGATATTTCCTGTGAGCTGGAAGTATCGAGATGTGTGTGTAAGCATCCTTTAAGTCCAGAGAGCATTTCCTGAATCATGGGAAGAAGGGTGCACAGGGAAACCATCCTGAACTTTTCTCGGCCAAGAAATTTGTTCATGGCCCTTAGGACTAGGATGGGACGCATCCCCCTGTTTTCTTTTGCACAAGGAAGTACCTGGAATAGAATTCCAGCCCTTCTTCCCCTGGTGGAACAGGTTCAACCACTTGGGCCTGTAGAAGGGCGGAGAGTTCCTCTGCAAGTACCTGCTTGTGCTGGGAGCTGTAGGACTGAGCTCCCGGTGAGCAATTTGGAGGATTGGAGTCCAGATTGAGGGTGTATCCAAACCGGACAATTTGAAGAACGCACCAGTCGGAGGTTATAAGAGGCCAACTTTGGTGAAAAAACATTAACCTCCCCCCAAACGGCAAGTTGTCCGGTACGGACACGTTTACTGAGGCTATGCTGAACTGGAGCCAGTCAAAAGCACGTCCTTTGCTTTTGCTGGGGAGCCGCAGTGGCCTTAGGTGCACGCTGTTGACGAGAACGAGCGGGCTGGGACTGAGCCTGGGCTGGCTGCCGAGAAGCAGGAGTGTACCTACGCCTAGCATAGAAAGAGAGAGCACTCCTCTTCCCCCCAAAAAAACCTGCTAGATGAGGAGGTAGTAGCAGAAGACGCCCGGCGGGAGAGAGAATCCATAGCATCATTGTGCTTCTTGAACTAGTCAACTAAATCCTCTACTTTCTCACCAAAAAGGTTAAACCCTCCCCCCCCCCGGGCAAGGAACATCCGTCACCCGCTGCTGGACCGAATGATCCAGGTCAGAAAGACAAGAAACAATGATAGTCTGCGCATCACTATACCTTGGGCAGCGATCCTGGATGCTACATCAAAAGTGTCGAACGTACCCCCTAGCCAGGAATTTTCAATACGCCTTCTGCTGCCTGACCACCTGGCAAAAAGACTCAGCCTGCTCCAGAGGGTGTGCATCAACCAAGCTAGACAGTTGCCTCACCGAGTTCCACAAGTGGATGCTCGTGAAGAGCTGGTATGTCTGGATTTTGGCAGACAGCATAGCAGCCTGATATACCTTCCTCCCAAAAGAGTCCAAGGTTATAGATTCTCTGCCCGGGGGCGCCGAGGCATAGACCCTAGTGCTCTTGGTTCTTTTGAGAGCACAGTCCACCACCATGGAATTGTGAGGTAGCTGAGACCTCATCAATCTAGGTTCTCCGTGAATCCGATATCAGGATTCAGTCTTTTTCGGGATTACGGGATTAGACAGAGGGAACAACCAATTCTGCATAAGGATACAAAGGAGCCGTTGCAGCCTCTCTAGGCGGAGAAGGATAATCCAGGACCTCAAGCATCTCAGCCCTGGGCTCATCCTCAACCTCCACACGGAAGGGAATAGCCGCAGCCATTTCCCGGACAAAGGAGGTAAAGGATAGATTCTCCAGTGGAGAAAGTTCCTTTCTAGTGGAGGGGAAGGTTCAGAGGGAATCCCATAGGATTCGTCAGAAAAAAAGTACCTGGGATCTTCCTCTTCCTCCCACGAACTCTCATCTTCAGTATTGGACAAGACATCCCTCAGAGCAGTCCAAAACTGAACCTGCCTCGACACCAAGGAACGACATCCTCGATGGCGGTGCCGAGAAGTTGACGCCCGCATGGACTCCGGCGAAGCTTCCTCCACTGACGTCGAAGAGAAGTCGACCTGGGTGGCAGCAGACACCGATGCTGCAGGCGGCACTGAGGTGGGGACTTCACAGGCGAAGGGCCAGATGCCGCTGCAGCAGATGGTACGGAAGGCGCAAGCACCCCTGACACCGCAGACTGGCGCAGCAATCCTTCCAAAAGCTCTGGAAGCAGGGCCCTGATGTGCTCGTCGAGAGCTGCCGTCGGACAAGGCTGCGGGGTCGTTAAAGGAGCCGGTGGCAGTATCTGTCGAGCCCAGGAGCAGGTACCTGGTCGCCAGAAGACCAACGCATCGGCACCAACTGAATAGAGGGGGAGCAATCCTCTCGGCGCCGACACTTCACGGGTGCCCATTCCCTCGACGCCCCGGATCTCCCAGCACTGTGTGTCGAAGGAGAACGATGACGGTGCTTCTTCGCCTTCTCCACGCCCGTCATCAAGACTCCTCGGTACCGAGGAGGACGTGGAATCCTCACGTCTCCTCAGGGCCGGGTCCCACAAAGGTATCGGTACCTGAGATGGTCCGGTTGCACAGAGTACAACGTTTGAAGCCACTGGGTGTCTTCGATGACATGGAAGGAAAAATGGCTTTGGCGAAATCCAAAGACAAGATTGTGCCTGTTAGAAGGAAAAAGGGCACAAAAAGAAGGGAACAACCTGACCGAAACTTTAAAAGGGGCAAAAATAAAACTATGGGAAGTGTTTTTTTTTTTTTTTTTTTTTAACTGTAGAATTTGTGAAAAAAGAAAAGAAAACAAGGCAAAAAGCCATGAAACAAATGAAGACTCTTTCCCGGGCCTGAGAGGAGTACAGAAAAAAAACTCTACTACACCTCAATGTGGAGAAAAGAAAACTGAGGAACACGTTCGTGCGACGGGCGGGAAATCGGTCTGCGCATGCGTGGTGCACGCACACCAGAAGACTCTGGCAAAACTTTTTTTTAAATATTTGGCTTACAAAATGCCAATTCCTGGTCCGACGCAGACGTCGACCCACATGTGAGAACAAGCAGCCTGCTTGTCCTCGGAGAACAGGCATATTCCAATCACTAAATAGGAAATAAAATTCTTCTCTCTACCTTTATTGTCTGGTCATTTTCTTTTTTAATAGAATTTTAGTAAAACAAATCAAGCAACACACTTGTACAGAAAAGCATCAGAAACGTCAATGCTTAAACACTACACAAAATAACTATGGGGTCCTTTTACTAAGCTGAGGTAAAAAAGTGAGCTTACGCTAAGGCCGTTTTTACTGCACCCATAAAAATGGCTTTTTCCTATATTTTTGCATTAAGGCCATGAGCTAATGTTCCAAAAAACAAGGCTTTTAAAGTTTTTCGGTCCCAGATCTGTTCTTATTTAATAAATACTTTTCCTCCACCACATTCTACAACTTATATAAATTGTCAAAATACAATTATGGTAAAATTATGTATCATACTTGATAATTTTCTTTCCATTAATCATAGCTGATCAATCCATAGACTGGTGGGGTTGTGTCCATCTACCAGCAGGTGGAGATAGAGAGCAATCCTTTTGCCTCCCTATATGTGGTCATGTGCTGCCGGAAACTCCTCAGTATGTCGATATCAAAGCTCCATCCGCAGGACTCAGCACTTAGAGAATTACACCCACAAAGCGACACTCTGCCCCGCTCACCACCGCCGAAACGGGGGAGGGAAATTAACCCAGCTCTTCCCCACACAAGTGGGGGAGGGGAATCCGTCCAGCTCATCCCCGCGGAGCGGGGAGGGACACCACACCCGCCGATGCGAGGGATCTGGCTTATCCTGCAACCGCAACCGCGGGAGGAGCTGACTAACCCTAACACCGCCAAAGCGGGAGGGGTACAAAGCTGCCCTACAGCCGCACGAAGTGGGAGGGAGCGCCGGCAGAATTTAGGTCTCAATCCAACCACGAAAAACGGAAGGGAGAGGAATGCAGCAGCTCACTGTAACACAAAATCGTCTCAACTCCTGAAGAATCCAATTGAAAAAACTTGAACACGAAGTCCTCCTGAACAGGAACTGAAGACTAAACTTGAACCTGAAATGCAACCAGAATAAAAACAGTACAGATATCTGGAGGGGCTATGGATTGATCAGCTATGATTAATGGAAAGAAAATTATCAGGTATGATACATAATTTTACCTTCCATATCATCATGCTGATCAATCCATAGACTGGTGGGATGTACCGAAGCAGTATTCAACCAGGGCGGGACATAGAAATCCCTGACCGCAACACTGAAGCTCCAAACCGGGCCTCCGCCCGAGCAGTCACAGTCAAGCGATAATGCCTGGAGAAGGTATGAGCCAATGCCCAAGTTGCCGCCTTGCAAATCTCTTCCAAGGAGACGGACCCGGCCTCCGCCATCGAGGCCGCCTGAGCTCTAGTGGAATGAGCCTTCAGCCGGATAGGCGGCACCTTCCCCGCGGCCACATAAGTCTCTGCAATGGCTTCCTTGACCCATCTTGCCACTGTAGGCTTAGCAGCCTGCAGACCCTTACGAGGACCTGCAAACAGGACAAACAGATGATCC
The DNA here is from genome assembly GCF_901765095.1 of Microcaecilia unicolor. NCBI lineage: Eukaryota > Metazoa > Chordata > Amphibia > Gymnophiona > Siphonopidae > Microcaecilia > Microcaecilia unicolor. The sequence goes on along the minus strand of NW_021962914.1, from coordinate 402,034 downwards.
GACTTCCGGAAATCATTGGTCACTTCCAAGTATCTGATGATGACTCGTTTCACATCTAGATATTTGAGAGCAGAGTACTCCTCTGGGTAGTCCTCCCTACGAAAGGATGGGAGACAGAGCTGCTGATTCACATTAAGCGAGAAACAATCTTGGGCAGGAAGGAAGGCACTGTGCGAATAGACACTCCTGCCTCAGTGAACTGCAGAAAGGGCTCTCGACATGATAGCGCCTGGAGCTCGGAAATTCTTCTGGCTGAAGTGATAGCCACCAAAAAGACTGCTTTCAACGTCAGGTCTTTCAGAGATGCCCTCGACAAGGGTTCAAAAGGCGGCTTCTGCAAGGCTCTTAGCACCAGATTGAGATTCCACGCAGGTACCACTGAGTGCAGAGGAGGGCGCAGGTGATTAACTCCCTTGAGAAAGCGCACCACATCTGGCTGCGAAGCCAGGGAAGCACCCTTCAGGCGGCCCCTGAAGCATGCCAGAGCCGCTACCTGGACTTTAAGGGAACTGAGCGACAGGCCTTTCTCCAGACCTTCTTGCAGGAACGCCAACACTGAAGAAATTGGAGCAGTGAAGGGAGAAAGGGAGCCTGCCTCACACCACGATGCAAAGGTACGCCAAACCCTGGCGTAAGCAGTAGATGTAGAGCGCTTCCTCGCTCTCAGCATAGTGGCGATGACCTTGTCTGAGAAGCCCTCCTTCCTCAGACGCTGCCGCTCAATAGCCAGGCCGAAAGACCAAAGGGGGAGGGATCCTCCATCACCACGGGACCCTGATGCAACAGGCCCTGCTCCGCTGGCAGCCGCAGAGGGCCGTCCACCGAGAGCCTGATCAAGTCCGCATACCAGGGACGTCTGGGCCAGTCCGGACCCACCAGGATTACCCGGCCCGGATGCTTTGCCACCCGGTCTAGCACCCTGCCCAACATGGGCCAGGGCGGGAACACATAGAGAAGCTCCTGTGTCGGCCACTGTTGGAGAAGAGCATCTACTCCCAGAGATCAAGGGTCCCGTCCTCTGATGAAAAAGCGCGGCACTTGGCCGATGACGCCATCAGATCTAGGCTCGGCTGGCACCAGCGCTTCATGATGTCCAAGAACGCCTGAACCGATAGCTGCCACTCTCCGGGATCCAAGGTATGGCGACTGAGAAAGTCCGCCTTGACATTCATGACTCCGGCAATGTGGGCCGCTGACAGCTGTTCCAGGTTCTCTTCCGCCCACTGGCATAAATTCATGGCCTCCTTGGCTAGAGGGGCGCTCTAGGTACCTCCCTGGCGATTGACATAGGCCACAGCCGTAGCATTGTCCGACAGGACCCGTACTGGCTTCAACGCCAGTACCGGGAGAAACTCCAAAAGCGCCAACCGAATGGCTCTGAGTTCCAGGAGGTTGATAGACCACTTTGCCTCTGCAGGAGACCAGAGCCCCTGCGCTGTCCTTCCCAAGCAGTGGGCTCCCCTGCCCGTCAAAGAGGCGTCCGTCGTGACGACAACCCACTCCTGGGTCAAAAGAGGCATCCCTGCGGACAACTTGTCTGTCCTCAGCCACCAGCTCAGCGCCTTGCACACCGCTAGGTCCAAGGGAAGGCGCACAGCGTAATCCTCCGACACTGGAGTCCAGCGCTGCAGCAGAGAGAGTTGTAGTGGTCTCATATGAGCCCTGGCCCAGGGCACTACCTTCCATCGTGGCCGTCATAGAGCCCAACAGCTGCACATAGTCCCAAGCCCGAAGAGGAGAGGCTACTAGGAACTGGTCCACCTGAGCCTGAAGCTTGACAATCCGATTGTCCGGCAGGAACACTCTGCCCACTTGGGTGTCGAAACGAACTCCCAGATATTCCAGGGACTGAGTCGGGCGCAGCTGGCTTTTCTCCCAGTTGATGATCCACCCCAGGGAGCTCAAAAGAGCAATCACCCGGTCTACAGCTCTGCCGCACTCTGCATAAGAGGGGGCTCGGATCAACCAGTCGTCCAGATAAGGATGGACTTGCACTCCTTCCTTTCGTAGGAAGGCCGCAATGACCACCATTACTTTGGAGAAGGTCCGCGGAGCCATAGCCAACCCGAACGGGAGGGCTCTGAACTGGAAGTGTCGGCCCAGGACTGCAAAACGCAGAAAGCGTTGATGAGGAGGCCAGATGGGAATATGCAAGTAAGCTTCCTTGATGTCCAAGGATGCCAGGAACTCCCCTGCCTTCACTGCCGCTATAACAGAGCGGAGAGTCTCCATTCGGAAGTGCCGAACTTTCAAGGCCCAATTGACCCCTTTGAGGTCGAGGATAGGCCGTACAGATCCTCCTTTCTTTGGTACCACAAAATAAATGGAGTAACGTCCCTTGCCAAGCTGATCTTCTGGCACCGGAACGACCGCACCCAGGCGGATCAGATTGTCCAAAGTCTGCTGCACTGCCACAGCTTTGACCGGAGACTTGCAGGGAGAGTGCACAAACCCGTCTCTTAAGGGTTGGCAGAACTCGAGCTTGTAGCCGTCTCTGATGACTTCCAGCACCCAAGCGTCTGAAGTTACCCTGGTCCACTCGCCCAGAAACGGACAGGCGTCCTCCAATCTGCACTGGGCCATGGACCAGGACCCCGTCATTGGGTACGAGACCCTGGGGGAGGACCGGAGGACGCACCTCCGGGACGGCGGTCTCCGCGAAAGGAATGCTGCTTGGGGGAGAAGTTCCTCTTGAAGAAAGAGGGGGCAGAGGAGCCCGACTTACCCGGGCGATACCGACGGGCTTCCTGAAACCGTCCTATGGAGGAACCGGGGCGAGCACCACTGGCCCGAGCCCTGACCTCTGGTAACCTCTTGCCCTTAGACGTGCCGAGATCGGTCACAATTTTGTCCAGCTCGACCCCAAAGAGCAGCTTGTCTTTAAAAGGCAACTTAGACAAGGCGAGACTTAGAGGCGTGGTCAGCAGAACAATGCTTCAGCCAAAGCCAACGCCGCGCAGAGACTGTCTGAGCCATACCTTTAGCTGAGGCTCTCAAGACATCATACAGCAAGTCTGCCAAATAAGCCAAGCCCGATTCCAGGGCCGGCCAATCAGCCCTCAAGGAAGGATCCGAGGGGGAAGCCCGCTGCACAATCGTCAGGCACGCCCTGGCCACATAGGAGCCGCAAACTGAGGCCTGCAAACTTAAAGCAGCCACCTCGAAGGACGACCTTAAGGCCGCCTCCAATCTTCTGTCCTGGGCGTCCTTTAGGGCCGTGCCACCTTCCACCGGCAACGCCGTTTTCTTAGTCACCGCAGTGATTAAAGAATCCACGGTAGGCCAAAGAAAGGCCTCCACCTTCAGGCAGAGGATAGAGACGGGACATAGCCACTTTGAGGCTCGCTTCTGGGACATCCCATTGAGCCGAAATCAAGGTGCGCATGGCCTCATGCACGTGGAAGGTTCTAGGTGGGCGCTTTGTCCCCAGCATAATGGCGGAGCCAACAGAGCCTGAGGGAGAGACGTCCTCCGGAGAGGAAATCTTCAAAATGCTCATGGCCTGCACTAACAGGTTGGGCAAATACTCTGAGCGAAAGATCCGCGCTGCAGAGGGGTCACCCGCTCCATCCGAGCGGGAATCCGTCTCCTCCAAGGAATCCCCAAAGGACCGTTGGGAGAACTCAGATACGCTGCCCACATCTACATCAGAGGAGACAGAGTCCTCTAGGGCTGGGAATCCACCCGAGGGCGTTTGCTTCCTGAGGCCTCAACCCCTTTATCAGACAGGGAAGCAGGGGCAGCGTTTTGCATAAGAAAATCCTGATGCAGCAGCAAAATGAACTCAGGGGAGAATCCCCCCGAACTGTGCACTTCTGCAGCTTGGGCCACGGCCCTAGACGCACCCTCAACCGGCGCTCGCAAGAGCGGGGGAGAAACGTGCTGCTCATCCAAAATGGCGTCCGGTGCGAAACTACGAGGAGCAGCGCGGGAAGAACGGCGCTTAACTTTGGCCGCTTTCTTACCGTCGCCCGAATCAAGGGCGACCATAGTATTAACGTCTCCCAGCTCGAGGGTGGCCCAAGAAGAAGCCGTCTGAGCACAGTGGCCGGCCAACATGGAGTGGGCGAGCAGCGGGGCATGGGCGCTTATGGCGGGAAAAACCGTCGCACCGGAGGAAGAACCGGGACACTGACCGGACTCCAAACTAATGCTCAACAAAGGCGATTCAGGCTTTGAAACCCCCGCATCCCCGCTAGACGCACACACGCGGTCCGGGGAGCGAATCTTCGCGCCCTCGCCCTCTGACGCCATAAGCCACGTGGAGACCAAACGGGGAACCCCCTGCCCGCTATAAAAAGGTAAAATTACCTGCTTCTCGCTGTAACGAACTGGTGTCCCAGAGAGCAGCTGCAATAAACGTTGAAATAAACGCCCTTAAAGGACGTCCAAATTTTATTTATTTTTTTTTTAACAGACCCAGCGGGAGGGGGGAGAAAAGGAGGGACCTGGCACCACCACATTTGCACTTGCTCAAGAAGAGCCCTCAACCCCAGGTACTCAACAAAACCTAAAAATTAGGCTTGGAGACCTAGCCAGAGCTGCTGCTGTGTTTGACCACCACCTGCTGAGATAGAGAACATACTGGGGAGTTTCCGGCAGCACATGACCACATATAGGGAGGCAAAAGGATTGCTCTCTATCTCCACCTGCTGGTAGATGGACACAACCCACCAGTCTATGGATTGATCAGCATGATGATATGGAATTAGCTATTCAATTTTCTCAATTTTGCCTCAGTGGTGCTCAATTGTCCAATAGTTATTTTTTGGCAATTTATATGGCACCAAATTCCTCATCAGCTTCTAAATAATCATTTTAGTGTATTCAAAGCACTTATCTTAAAAATATTCGGACTGGGGTCTCAAAACTGTCCAAAAACCAAGGCAGCAGATGATCTGCATGATCCAATATGAAGCAAACAAAGAACAGATCACTGAAGAAAGTCCACAAAATTATTTATTCTTTTAGGGTTTTTAAAAAAAAAAAGTTTGTATGAAGTCTTTATTTTCTTTGATAACAGAACAATAATCACCATGAACAATACATATAGTATACTCTATAGAGCTTGACTCATACAGACATATTCCATCAACTTAAACACTTTTGTCCCACTATATCAATGTCGATATAGAAATCTAAGAAAACTTCAATTTTTTAAAATTAATTGTTAAAAGGTAACTCACCCCTCATTGCCAAACCAACCCCTAACCCTTCCCTCCCCGTCCAAGGACGAAATCCCTGACACAGCCAACCATACATCACTCTCACTGCTCACTCTGTATACTAAGAATGAATGGTTTCCATATATTACCATTTACTCTGTTGTTGCCTACGTTCTGCCAGGAGCCTCTCCATTTCACATATATACTTTATTTTTTGGAGCCATCTCCCAACTGGAGGTACCCCCACCTGCTTCCAGTAAGAGACTATAAGCACCCTGGCCGCACCTGTTACGTGCCGCATCAGGGTCTGTTGTGGTGGCGTGGTACCCCCTGGCTGTACAGAAAATAAGAAGGTTTCAGGTGCCCATGTGACTGCACGCCCATCCAACTTTGCAATCTGCTATGGACTGCTCTCCAAAATGCTCTTTCACACAGTTCCACCACACATGCCCCATTGTACCCCTTTTACCACATCCCCTCCAACATAGACCTGAGGTTGCTGGGTATATATGTTGACGGTCCGGCGTGAGGTACCATCTAAACAGCACCTTTGCCGCGTTCTGTTTAAAGGGTACATGAGAAGACACCCGCAGTGCTTTCTATCCTCCCCCACTCCGCTTCCCCCACAACTCTACCCAGTTCCCTCTGCCAACCCCTCCTATGAAGGGTGTAAAGTGGATTCTGCTCGCTACAACATTTATATAGGCGACTGATCAGGCCTCTTGAGAAGATAGTCTTCTCACAAATCTCTTCCAATCCTAATTTTTCCCTTCACATTACCTCTCGTACCGCTGCTGTCTGAAGAAAATGTGACAGCTGTCGGTATGTGAATTCATCCTTCCAGGGTTTTTTTTTTTTTAATGGACTTTCTTTGTGATCTACTCTTTGTTTGCTTCATGTGCTAATGTTGCCATTAACGCAAATACAACAAAAAGCACCAAGGGCCTCCAAAGAAAAGAGATCAAGTCTTTAATGGTATACATTAATGAAACAAATTACGAATTAATCAATTTCCGCAAGTCTCTGAAGACCTATTTAACAAGGCATACCACAACGAGCAATAATTTAAAGATAACACAATACCTATTAACTACACTCAACACTCTCTCGCTGTACCCGTATGCCTAATTCTACATTGTTATCTACGTACTCCATGCAACTCTAAGGTATCAATTACTCCAGAATGGCGAATGCCATAACAGAACTTTATAAGCTAATATTGTCATCCAAGTATTTCATGTAATACCAACTGTTTCTTGTACTCTGGAATGGCGAATGCCATAATGGAATATTGTAAGACACATTGAGCCTGCAAATAGGTGGGAAAATGTGGGATACAAATACAACAAATAAATAAACACTACTTAAATGGGTCCATTTAAGTATTGTTTCATTAACGTATACCATTAGACTTGATCCCTTTTCTTTGGAGGCCCTTGGTGCTTTTTGTTGTGTTTGTTGTGCTTTGCTCCCTATCTCTGTTATATGCCATTAACGCAAAGCCATTTTTTTAAAGTTACCATATGAGCATTTAATGCCACACTTTTTGTAGGTGGTAAGGGCTCATGCATTATCTGCGTGCAGTAAAAATTAGAAAAATTTGTTAGCGAATGCAGATTTCAGAATTACTGCAGGACACCTAAGCGTGTCCTAAGGTATTACATTTTTTGCTACATTAGGCGTGCGTTTGAACCTAACACATACAGTGAATGATACATACCTGTAGCAGGTGTTCTCCGAGGACAGCAGGCTGATTGTTCTCACGACTGGGTGACGTCCGCGGCAGCCCCCACCAACCGGAAAAAAGCTTCGCGGGACGGTCGGCACGCAGGGCACGCCCACCGCGCATGCGCGGCCGTCTTCCCGCCCGTGCGCGACCGCTCCCGCCAGTTGAATGACTAGCAAAAGATGAAACACACAACTCCAAAGGGGAGGAGGGAGGGTAGGTGAGAACAATCAGCCTGCTGTCCTCGGAGAACACCTGCTACAGGTATGTATCATTCACTTTCTCCGAGGACAAGCAGGCTGCTTGTTCTCACGACTGGGGTATCCCTAGCTCTCAGGCTCACTCAAACAAGAACCCAGGTCAATTGAACCTCGCAACGGCGAGGGTACAACAGAAATTGACCTACGAAGAACAACTAACTGAGAGTGCAGCCTGACCAGAATAAATTCGGGTCCTGGAGGGTGGAGTAGGATTTACACCCCAAACAGATTCTGCAGCACCGACTGCCCGAACCGACTGTCGCGTCGGGTATCCTGCTGGAGGCAGTAATGAGATGTGAATGTGTGGACAGATGATCACGTCGCAGCCTTGCAGATCTCTTCAATAGTGGCTGACTTCAAGTGGGCCACCGACGCTGCCATAGCTCTGACACTATGAGCCGTGACATGACCCTCAAGAGTCAGCCCAGCCTGGGCGTAAGTGAAGGAAATGCAATCTGCTAGCCAATTGGAGATGGTGCGTTTCCCGACAGCGACCCCTAGCCTGTTAGGGTCGAAAGAAATAAACAATTGGGCGGACTGTCTGTTGGGCTGTGTCCGCTCCAAGTAGAAGGCCAATGCTCTCTTGCAGTCCAATGTGTGCAACTGACGTTCAGCAGGGCGGGTATGCGGCCTGGGAAAGAATGTTGGCAAGACAATTGACTGGTTAAGATGGAACTCCGACACCACCTTCGGCAGGAACTTTGGGTGGGTATGGAGCACTACTCTGTTGTGATGAAATTTGGTATATGGAGCATGAGCTACTAGGGCTTGAAGCTCACTGACCCTACGAGCGGAAGTAACTGCCACCAAGAAAATGACCTTCCAGGTCAAGTACTTCAGATGGCAGGTATTCAGTGGCTCAAAAGGAGGTTTCATCAGCTGGGTGAGGACGACGTTGAGATCCCATGACACAGTAGGAGGCTTGATAGGGGGCTTTGACAAAAGCAAGCCTCATGAATCGAACGACTAAAGGCTCTCCAGAGATGGCTTTACCTTCCACACGATAATGGTAAGCACTAATCGCACTAAGGTGATTCCTTACTGAGTTGGTCTTGAGGCCAGACTCTGATAAGTGCAGAAGGTATTCAAGCAGGTTCTGTGCAGGGCAAGAACGAGGTTCTAGGGCCTTGCTCTCACACCACACGACAAACCTCCTCCACTTGAAAAAGTAACTCTTTTTAGTGAATCCTTCCTAGAGGCAAGCAAGACCCGGGAGACACCCTCAGACAGACCCAACGCAGTGAAGTCTACGCCCTCAACATCCAGGCCGTGAGAGCCAGGGACTGAAGGTTGGGGTGCAGCAACGCTCCGTCGTTCTGCGAGATGAGAGTCGGAAAACACTCCAATCTCCACGGTTCCCCGGAGGACAACTCCAGAAGAAGAGGGAACCAGATCTGACGGGGCCAAAAGGGCGCTATCAGAATCATGGTGCCGCGGTCTTGCTTGAGCTTCAGTAAGGTCTTCCCCACCAAAGGTATGGGAGGATAAGCATACAGGAGGCCGGTCCCCCAATGGAGGAGAAAAGCGTCCGACGCTAGCCTGCCGTGTGCCTGAAGTCTGGAACAGAACAGAGGCAGCTTGTGGTTGGTCTGAGAGGCGAAAAGGTCCACCGAGGGGGTGCCCCACTCTCGGAAGATCTTGCGTACCACTCTGGCGTGGAGCGACCACTCGTGCGGTTGCATGACTCTGCTCAGTCTGTCGGCCAGACTGTTGTTTACGCCTGCCAGGTACGTGGCTTGGAGGAGCATGCCGAACCGACACGCCCAACGCCACATCCCGACGGCCTCCTGACACAGGGGGCGAGATCCGGTGCCCCCCTGCTTGTTGACGTAATACATTGCAACCTGATTGTCTGTCTGAATTTGGATAATTTGGCAGGACAGCCGATCTCTGAAAGCCTTCAGTGCGTTCCAGATCGCTCGGAGCTCCAGGAGGTTGATCTGCAGATCCTTTTCCTGGAGGGACCACAGACCCTGGGTGTGAAGCCCATCGACATGAGCTCCCCACCCCAGGCGAGATGCATCCGTCGTCAACACTTTCGTGGGCTGTGGAATTTGAAATGGACGTCCCAGTGTCAAATTGGTCCGGATGGTCCACCAGAGCAGTGAAGTGCGGCAACTGGTGGAGAGGCGGATGACATCTTCTAGATTCCCGGTGGCTTGGAACCACTGGGAAGCTAGGGTCCATTGAGCAGATCTCATGTGAAGACGAGCCATGGGAGTCACATGAACTGTGGAGGCCATATGACCCAGAAGTCTCAACATCTGCCGAGCTGTGATCTGCTGAGACGCTCTGGTCTGCGAAGCCAGGGCCAGGAGATTGGTGGCCCTCGCTTCGGGAAGGTAGGCCTGAGCCGTCTGGGTATTCAGCAGAGCTCCTATGAATTCCAGAGACTGGGTTGGCTGGAGATGGGACTTTGGGTAATTTATCACAAACCCCAGCAGCTCCAGAAGCTGAATAGTGCACTGCATGGACCGGAGGGCTCCTGCCTCCGAGGTGTTCTTGACCAGCCAATCGTCGAGATATGGGAACACGTGCACTCCCAGCTTGCGTAGGTAGGCCGCTACCACCACGAGGCACTTGGTAAACACTCGTGGGGCAGAGGCGAGCCCAAAGGGCAGCACACAATACTGAAAGTGCCGTGCGCCCAGGCAGAATCTGAGATACTGTCTGTGCTGGCAGTATCGGTATGTGAGTATATGCGTCCTTTAAATCCAGGGAACATAGCCAATCGTTTTTCTGAATCATTGGCAGAAGGGTGCCCAAGGAAAGCATCCTGAACTTTTCTTTGACCAGGAATTTGTTCAGGCCTCTCAGGTCTAGGATGGGACGCATCCCCCCTGTTTTCTTTTCCACAAGGAAGTACCTGGAATAGAATCCCTGCCCTTCCTGCCCGGGTGGTACGGGCTCGACCGCATTGGCGCTGAGAAGGGCGGAGAGTTCCTCTGCAAGTACCTGCTTGTGATGGGAGCTGAAAGACTGAGCTCCCGGAGGACAATTTGGAGGCAGGGAGGCCAAATTCAGGGCGTATCCGCACCGCACTATTTGGAGAACCCACTGGTCGGAGGTTATGAGAGGCCACCTTTGGTGAAAAAATTTTAACCTCCCTCCGACCGGCAGATCGTCCGGTACGGACACTTGTAGGGCGGCTATGTTCCCGTGGATCAAGTCAAAAGCCCGTCCCCGGCTTTTGCTGTGGAGGCGCAGGGGGCTGCTTAGGCGCACGCTGTTGACGAGAACGAGCGCACTGGGGCTGTCCCTGTGCCTGACGAGGCCTTCGGGCCGGCTGGTTGTACCTACGCTTCGCAAAAGAATAGGGTGCAGCCTGCCGGGCCCGGGAAAAACGTCCACCTGTGGAGGTGGATGCTGAAGGCGCCCGGTGGGAGAGCTTGTCGAGAGCGGTTTCCCGCTGATGCAGTTGGTCCACCATCTGCTCGACCTTCTCACCAAAAATGTTATCCCCCCGGCAAGGGACGTCGGCCAGTCTCTGCTGGGTGCGGTTGTCCAGGTCAGAGGCACGCAGCCATGAGAGCCTGCGCATCACTATACCTTGGGCCGCAGCACGAGATGCCACGTCACAGGTGTCATAGATACCCCTGGACAGGAACTTTCTGCACGCCTTCAGCTGCCTGACCACCTCCTGATAAGGCCTGGACTGCTCCGGCGGGAGCTTCTCGACCAGGTCCACCAGTTGCTGCACATAGGTCCGCATGTGAATGCTCATATAGAGCAGGTATGATTGGATGCGGGTCACGAGCATGGAGGATTGGTAGGCCTTCCTCCCAAACGAGTCCAGAGTGCGAGACTCCCGCCCCGGGGGCGCCGAGGCGGTATCCCTCGAACTCCGTGCCCTCTTGAGAGCAGAATCCACGACCGCTGAGTCATGGGGCAATTGTGGCCGCATTAGCTCTGGGTCGGAGTGGATCCTGTACTGGGACTCTGCTTTCTTGGGAATGGTGGGGTTAGTTAATGGTCGCACCCAGTTCCGAAGCAGCATCTCCTTAAGGACATTGTGCAGCGGCACCGTGGAGGACTCTCTAGGTGGTGATGGATAGTCGAGGACCTCGAGCATCTCGGCCCTCGGCTCTTCCACAGAGACCACGGGGAAGGGAATGCTAATAGACATATCCCGCACAAAGGAGGCAAAGGAGAGACTCTCGGGAGGTGAGAGTTTCCTCTCCGGTGAAGGCGTGGGGTCCGAGGGAAGGCCCGTAGACTCCTCTGAGGAGAAATATCTAGGGTCCTCCTCTTCCCCCCACGAGTCCTCATCCTCGGTGTCGGACATAAGCTCATGTAGCTGAGTCCTGAACCGGGCCCGGCTCGACGTCGAGGCACCAAGGTCTCGGTGTCGTCGAGCGGTGGACTCCCGCGCCGGCGGGGACGGAGCTCCCTCCATCGACGTCGACGGGGACTCCACCTGCGTGGCGGTCGAGACCGGCACCGCAAGCGGCGGCGGTGTCGACGGCCCCGGCGCCGGGCTAGAGCTCGCCGGCGCCACAGTCATCGGCGCCGAGGGCGCAAGCACCCCCGGCGCCGGCACAGCCTGGCGCATCAGCCCTTCCAGGATCCCCGGAAGGATGGCTCTGAGGCACTCGTCCAGGCCCGCTGCCAGGAAAGGCGGTGGGGCCGGTAGGGGTGTCGGCGCCAGAAGCTGCTGGGGGCCAGGAGACGGCACCGAGGTGCCGGAACCCCGACGCGTCGGTACCTCCACAACCGACAGAGACCTCTCCTCTCGACGATGACGCTTCGGCGTCGCCTCCTCTCCGATATCCGGATGCACCGAGGGCGACCGGTGACGACGCTTCTTATCTTTCTTACGATGCCCGTCACCGGCGCCGGAAGGCATGGAGGAGGAGGAGGTCGATCCCCCTCGGTCTCGAGGTACCGGGTCAGACAGGGTTCGGTCCCGTGGCCCACGAGCTGAGGGAGTGACCGGGGCCGACTGCCCACGCGGCCTCTCACCCCCACTCTCACCGGAGGACCGGCGGGCCGACGGGACCTGTTCTCCTGGGGTCGCTGCCATCGGTGCCGATGTCTCGAGCATCGATACCGGTACCGAAGGGCCGGGCGTCGATACCGATGCCTTCGAGGTCGACGTCGAGGGGCCGGCGCAAGTTCCAAAAAGACGGTCCCGCAGAACTTGCCTCGCAACCTGAGTCCGTTTCCGGAGACCGAGACACAGAGAACACGACTTGATATTGTGCTCCGGCCCGAGGCACTGGAGGCACCAAGCGTGGGTGTCGGTCTGCGAGATCGGCCGGCCGCAGCGACCACACTTTTTAAATCCACTCGGGACCTTCGAGGACATCGACGGAAAAATCGCGTCGGCGAAGTCAAAGTCGTCAATGGTGGCTGAAATCACACCACGAAAAGGAAAACGACCGTGCGGCCACTAGGCCGCAACGCAGCGTCCCCGCTGGAAGCGAGGGAAAAAAGGGAGCGCGTGCTCCACACGCGCAGGGTTTCTTTTTTTTTTTTTTTTTTTTCAAAAAGAAACCGGACGGTAACTAAACCTAAATAAACAAAGAAAAAGCACGATCGGCGTAAACGCGATCGAAAATCCGGCGGCTGAATCAGAGAGAGCGGCGGGGCACGACTCTCTCCAGACGCGGAAAAAAAGGAACTGGCGGGAGCGGTCGCGCACGGGCGGGAAGACGGCCGCGCATGCGCGGTGGGCGTGCCCTGCGTGCCGACCGTCCCGCGAAGTTTTTTTCCGGTTGGTGGGGGCTGCCGCGGACGTCACCCAGTCGTGAGAACAAGCAGCCTGCTTGTCCTCGGAGAATAAATGTTTCAACAACTGCAAAATATTTTGAAACTAGCCATTTAAGGTTTGCATTTTTTTATACCATCAATTTTCTAATCAGAGGATCTCTAATTAGAAAATGGATGGTATAAAAACAAACCTTAAATGGTTGCATGTGGATGGACTGGCACTTACTGTAGATGGTGACTGGCTGTGAAGAACTAAGGTCAGTGCGCCGGGCAGACTTGTATGGTGTGTGTCCTATATACGGCAATCTAGTTTAGGATGGGCTGGAAAGGGCTTCGACAGCAACTTCAATAGCTGGAACATGAGGACAGAGCCAGGCAGACTTTTATAGTCTGTGTACCGCAAATGACAAGATGGATTTGGATAGGCTGGAATGGGCTTCGACAGCAACTCCAGTAGTTGGAACATAAGGATAGTGCCAGGCAGACTTCTACAGTCTCTGTTCCAGAAACACCAAAAAAAGACCAAGATCAAGTATTTCATTGCTGAATTAATCATGAATTGATAATGAGTGTGACTGTTAGGCAGACTGCATGGACCATTCAGGTCTTTATCTGCTGTCATTTACTATGTAAGGGGTCATGTTTTTTCCAGACATCACATATATTGGTGTCAGATCTTAAAGCATTCATCTTGAGTTGTCTGTGCCTTAATATTTCAGCATTCTCAGAACATGTCACAGGTTCTCATAATTAAATTACTAAGGCTCTCTCAAGTTATCCTCATTCAGGAAATTAGCACCAGGAGTAGCATCAATCAGAGCCCCAGCTTCAGACAACTTATGGGCATATGGAGTCCCAGAAGCATGGCCCTTGTTTGGCAGATCAGTCACCCTAGCCATCTGGAGAAGCTACCAGTGGAGATATGGGCAGATAAATTTCCAGAATGCACAAGTGGCAAAAGAGGCCCATTCTTACATACCTGCTAGTTGACTACACTGCATCTTATTAAAAAAAACCAAAGCTGGCGTTTCAAGGGAACTAGCTTATTCTTGTTTGGCTGGCACTGTCTTAATCTCAAAAGTCTACGGTTGCCCAATACCACATTTTCCTCCCCTTTCAAAATAATGACTGGTCACACAAAGTGAGCTACAGTCATGATACATACACCCTTGCCCTGTGGAGTAAGCTATATATTCAGATCCAGCGATCTAAGCCTCATGAGCCAAAAAAAGGAAAATTGATAACACTATCAGAGGTGCAGTGATTAGTAACTTGTCTAGTACAGTGTGTCATAAAATTACCCCAATAAATCCTAACAGGACACATATGAGAAGTCCAAATATGCTGTATTATGAAGGCAACATAGACATCTAGAATCGGCCTCAACAGCATATAAATATCCAGACACAAGTTTATACCTACTCAGAAAAAGGTACAAATATGAAGATGCACTTGATGGGTGTACCTGCATGTTTTATAAAATATCCATAACACACTGCTGCTCTGCCCAAACTATGCCCTCAGAAATGCCAATGGCAAGCATAAAAGCACTCTTTCCATGTGCCTACTTTTTTCATATGGGGTCATGCAATTTCATAAAAGTTCTTTTCCGTGTGTAAAACAAGCTTTATTTGCAGCAAACCAGCTTTATATGCAGCAAACCTTTATAAAATTATCCTCTTAAGAACTGTATTAAGCATTTTCTATGTGAAAAACATATTTTATATGTGGAATAATTTATTGCACAGTCGAATATCTGAATTAAGTATGCATGCCAACAAGAACACATGTACGCATTACTATGAATATAATTTGGCGGAATGGGACCATGGGAGTTGCTATGTACGTACTATTTTATAAAATACTAGTAAAAAAGGTCCGTTTCTGACACAAATGAAACGGGCGCTAGCAAGGTTTTCCTCATTTAGCAGTTGCCTATGAGGTGCGATGCCCCCCCTCCCGGGACCATCCGACCCACGGCAATGCATCCGGCCGCAGCCATCCGACCCACCGTGCCCATCGCACCCACCTTCGCGTTGGTTTGGCGGCGGGGGACCTGGAACCCCGCCACCACAAGTCCTGTGTGCTGACTATGGCGTCATCGTCGGCGTTGGTAGCTGTGCAGGGCGGAGTTCTGTGCGTCTGACGTCATGCACGTGCAGGACGTCAGACGCACAGAAGCCCTGCCTCCACAGGCTAGGAACACCGAAGATGACGCCGTAGTGAGCAGACAGGGCTTGTGCTGGCGGGGTTTCGGGTCCCCCGCCGGCAAAGCAACACGAAGGTGGGTGGTCTCAGGAGGGGGTTGTTGCGGGGGGGGGGGGGTGCTGGAGGTCCTTGTGTTCAGCTGCAGCTTTGGGGGGGGGGGGGGGTCAACCGTTTGTTTAGTTGATTTTTTTTTTCCTGCCCTCGACGTCATGACGTTTGACGCGAGGGCAGGGCACGGGTCTGTGGGGTGGCTTCACCACCATGAATCCACAAACCGTTCTGGGAGACTGACTGACTTCAGTGACGTCAGTGTCCTCAGAACGTTGAGGTTGCTTTTTATTATAGTAGATATGTGTACATGCCTAGAGTATGCATTTATACCTTCAGAGTATGTGCTATTGGTGGCAGCTTTGGGTGCCTATTTTAAAAGGAATATAGATGCCTACTGTTTAATCAGACCTCTTTTAGACCCCTTCTCGACCCCTCTACACGGAGGGGTAAAGAGCGTTAGCTCATCCAAAAGGGTTTGAATTGTTTCCCTAACCTCCAGGGTTACCCCGTCCCATGGGGGTCTGTTCTGGGGAGGCATCAGCTGCCGCAATTCAAACCTGATCCCCATGACCACTGCTTTCTGTCTATCTGGATCTAGGTGTATCCTGGGCCATTTATGTTCCCACATATATATTTCTAATCTACTCTTTCTGGTCCAGTCCGTGTAGTTTATTTGTGTATAGTAGATAATAAGGAAAGAGTACATATAATACAATATGTAGGAATAAAGACAAGGATAGTTTTCTGGAATAAGATCTTATTTATTCTTACCAAGATAAAATCTTCAGTTTAATACATACATCTGGGTTCAAATGCACAGAGCTCTGCCGTCGGTCAAGTGCTGAAGAAGCTTCTAACTTTTCTGTCTGAATGTTAACTCTTTTATAGGCACAGATCTCAATGGCAGTACCTATTTTTTTTCATCTTGTTGGCCAATATCTCTGTACCAATTTTTTTCCTTTTCCGGCAGATGGTCATTTGTACTTTTTTGTAACATCTTGTACCAACTCTTTCCTGTTCTAGTTATTTTGAAACATTTCTTTTCCGCCCAGGTGTCCATCTGCACCCAACTGTCTTTTCCGGTAAACATCTCTTGCTCTTGCTATTTCAAAACCTTGTACCATTTCCGTTACCCTGAACATCTTATTTTTATTTTTTTATTGTTTCCAAACTGTCTTAATACTAGTATACCAGTTTCACAATCTATTTTTATATAATCTTATGACCTGTGTGCCATCCTATAGAAATACAAGCTTGATTTTACAAACCATTTTTATCTATTATTCTATCATCATATATGCTATATTCAATTTGTAATTAGTTTCAGGTTTTATTAAGACTTCATCATATAGTCCTGCATTTGCAGGTTCTCAATTGTTATGCCATTAGTGGGTTATCAGGCCTAGTCAAGGCTTCTCTGCTGACCAAAGTCCTGTAACCTGGCTTACCACCATTCCAGTGGATACTCTAGCTCCAATCCATATTAACATTCCCCTCTTCACCCTATCCCATAGGGTGACACCAGGGTTAACGTACCATGGTACCATCCATTCCAGAAGGTATCCTTGTAAAACTGTTGTTCTGCAGAGTCTATTCTAAAACCTGATATGGTCAAATTACTGATATTCAGATCATAACATAGGCACTACTTCAGTCATTTCTTTTATACCAATACTTTTGCTCAACCCATTAGTATGCAGGTTCTATTCTTACTCTTATATAGGTGTGTATATATATTCATAACAATCATTCATTCCTTTGGTTATATACTGATTATAGGTTATATATATATATATATAGTTTTGCATTGATTATATAGTTATATTCTTTGTTTTTATTGCATTATTTCATAAAGCTTAACGTTCTATATTGTATCCCTGTGTGCTATATTTGATTATACAGTGGCAGACATTTCTACCATGTCTCTAGCATTTGCATAGCGATTGGTCCTTCTCAGAGGGAGATAGTCCAATGTGTTATCTCCTGTGGTGTTGGGAAGGAGATTTTCGTACAGGACATATTGTCCAGCTGTTGTCTTTTTCATTATTGCAGTTTCGATTAAGCGTTCTACTAAGCCTCTAGCACAAGGGATTATGCAACATCCTACTAATACAAAAATTGCTACCACTATGATTATGGTCGTGGCTGCAGAAATGATAAATGTCTTCCATTTACCAAAAGCTCTATCCAACCAACCAGTCCAGGATGTGTCAACACCAGAGTTCTCTGCCAATTCTTGTGACAGTGAGGTTAAGCCTTCCAAAGCTCTGGTGATTGATCCATCTGGAGCAGTATTGTTGGGGATAAATGTGCAACACTGTGTACCTATTTTCCGGCACACTCCGCCCTCTGCTGCCAGAAGTTGGTCAAGCACTAATCTGTTTTCCAACGTCATCCGGCTAGTGGCGTCTAATTGCGCTGCAATTCCTTGAACTGCATCCCTGGTATAATTGACAAATCTCTGCTGGTTGTAATATATATAATTGATCCAGTCTAAATTCTTATTTATAGTAGCCCACCAAAAGAAAGCTGATTCAAATCCTGCAGCTATTTGGTTTCTGGCTTTGAACTCATCAGGAACCCCTCTTGGAACTCCAATTGCATCTATATAGACCCGATCATCAAAAGATCCAGGCATTGCATTTCTCTTCACTCGTGAGGAAGAGCTGCTATGAGGAGGGAGCAAAGATGCTATTACAATTGGAATTACCAATTTGACCAAGGCACATCTGCCTGTCCAACTTCGGTGAAGTGTATGGTGGATAGTACGGGTTCCACAATACCACCATATGTCTGCTCTAGCTTGTGAAAAGTCTGTGAGATTTAGATTTCGTAAAGTCCCTTTTTCTAGGGTTGTGTTACAATTGGTCAAATTTCCTAGAAACCGTGTATTTTTCACCCCATATCGTTCCAGACATGTATGATATCTGGTAGCAGGATCTGGAATCCTGAATGCAGGTGGAACCCTCAGCCGAGGGGGTAGGTAGGGATGGTGCTCGTCAAGATGTTGACAAGACTTATTCACTTCAGTTGTTACCTGAAGCAACTCTAGCATACACCAAAAACCATCTGGATCATTGTGGAGATCTAAAGGGAAAGGAACTACTGTTGGTTCTGCTCTTGCATGGGAACAAAAATAACAATTAGAGACATTCAAACTCTTTGTAGTATAATGCGCCCATTCGAGCCATAGGTTTGTTTCTCCAAATCCTGTCTCTAATGCCATCAAATCTTTGGAATTATTAATTGGCACAATCTGGTAAGGAATCTTTACTTCTGGGATCTTTGTTGGCATCAAAGGATTCTTTTCTGGTTGGGCTGGGGGTGGAACAATCTTGAATTTTCCAACGGGGTCTCTACCTGAGGCATCAATTCCTAAGGAATAAGTTCTGTATGTAACAGCCGTTACTCCTCTGAAAGTGATAGCCACTTGATTACATTTGGTCATTGGACAGAGGCCATTCACTCGCAATTTCATGATAGAAATGCTCTTTTTGAGATCTGGAATCTCACTACCTGAGTAGGGAATCCATGAACCTGTGTACCACCATACTTGTGCCCAACTTCCGCAATTGGAGAAGGGACACAGGTATACCTCAAAAGCTGACAAATATTGCTGTACAGGATGTTCCCCACACATTGTGTAAGCACACACATCAAGGGTTATTGTGGTCGTGTCTTTTGTGGTGGATAATGTTATTTCATAGGTGGTCGTAAATTGTTGCAGAAATTTTTCTAAATCCTGTGCTCCATGTACAATGGGCATGGTGAGCACACACAAGAAAAGGGCCAGGCACTTCATGTTGGTCGTTTTCATAATCAAACACTGTATCAAGATTGTACGAAGGGTAAATGACGGCTAATGATTAAGGTAAGCAACAAAATTATCCCTAGGGTCTTAGCAAGAGCTGCTATCACAACAATCAGTATTCCAAAATATATCAAGGCTGGATATATCATTAGGCGTCACTTGAGTATGGGGGGTAAACTCTAATAGCCCCTCTTTCAATGGGATCGGGTACTTCAAAGAGACTATATATTTCCAAAGGTCCCAATCCAACCTCTCTGAGAAACAGAAAAGGTATCCAATCAGTGTCAATTACGGCGTATGTGAATAACCAAAAATCTACCACGTCACCAGTTTCTGGTCTTATTAGGAGATCGTCGGTCTGTTCAACTTGTAGACCCAAACTTCCTCCAAACAATACCAGAGTGTGAGTAACAGTTCGACTGGGGCCAAGTGTCCAATTCTCAAGTAAAGGTTCACACAGTGTCTGATATCGAGTGAGGGGATCCCAGTTGGGATTGTCTTCTGGAGCGGGGTCCCAATGGGGAAATAATAATTCACGAGGATCCAGAAGGTATTCTGGGGGTACAGGGATTACCTGTTCACCTAAATTGAAAGGCGACAATGGTGGAGATTCTCTTCCACGGGACATATATTGGTAGCTCCTTTGGGATTCTGAGCTATCTGGGAGGACGAGTAGCTGGGACTCTGGTACCTGGAGAGGCTAAGGTAGTATTCGGGGGAGGAGGAACGTCACTAGTAGGAACCAGATGATAAGGAGGAGGGGTGGGTCGTAATCCAGGCAAGGTAATATTATCCTCAAAAGTAATGGTACGATTGGGGACAATATGGACCAAGATACTGATATTATTGGGAACACTTGTAGCATGAAAAACAGGAGAATTAGTGAGGACAGGAGTAGTCGCAGGGTTTTCAATAGGCACTGTAGGATTGCCAGTTGAAAAGTCTGTTGTGGCAGATGTGTCTGCCCAGGGGGTAGGATTACTGGTGGCAATGGGACTGATCTTTGTGATCGTTTGGAAGGATGTGTGTCTAAACAGGCGTGTGAATGTGGTGTTCTGTTGGGGCTCTGTGTAGGCTGCTGTAGTAGATGGGGGAGCAGTAGCAGTTGCAAGTACAGAAGTAGTTGCAAGTACTGCAGGGGTAGTTGCAAGTACTGAAGTAGTCGCAAGTACCGCTGGGGTAGTTGCAAGTACCGAAGTAGTTGCAAGTACCGTGGCGTTTCCAACGGGCAAAGTAACGTTGCCAGTGGGAAAGGCCGTGAGTGAGATCCAAAGATCTAAGAGGTTACTGTCAGCAGTATAGGTAAATAGGGTAGTGAAAAACAAAACCAAACCTATACAAAGTATGATCATGCACACAAGTCCAACAGCAAACAGTCGAGCAGATGGAAAGCAGAAGAAGAGGGTGTACTGATGTAACACCGTTACTGCTGCTGAAACAACACTGTTGGCATCCGTATCGTCTGGAACGGTGTCGTCTTCCAGAAAAGTGCCATCAAAGTCGTTGGACCAATGAGAATTGGTTTCAGATAACTGTTCTGAGTCACACTTATCAACAGGGTAAGGGTAAAGTTCAGTGTTCTGAGGATCTGGTTCCTTGATGTCGTCAGGGGCAGCAAGGTTCTCAGCCGTTGGTTCCCTGCGGAGAACTTTGCTAGCGGGGGAGGATGGTGGTATTAAAACTTTCACAGGAGTGGTTGGGAAAGGTGGTATCGGAATAGGAACTTTATGTAGAGAAATAGTCTGTAAGGGAATGAGTTCTTCTGGAGTGAACAGCGGCGGAACTACTTGTGGCATTTATCTGGCTTGATTCGGGAAATACAAATGTAGAATGTCAAGCAGCTCACCGATGTTGCTCTTCAATTTCTGTACTGTTGAAAAGTGAATAGAGCCAGGTTCACCCGGAGCTATTTCTTCCAAATCTGCTGCAAAGTTGCGGATTCTGATGAGGCGGATACGAAGATCTACGTAGGGAAGTGGGAATTCTGGAACACTGGAAGGTGGAGGTGAGGATGGCCACTCAAATGCAGGTTCGAGTACTGGTGGTTGTTCAGGTGGTGACTCTGGAGATTCAGGGATTGTTTGAATGATGATATCAGCAAGATCAAGGAGGTGCGATTCAGGAGATGGATGATCTTGGTTGATTAAGTGATTAAGTCTTTGATCGAGTTGATCAAGATGATTAAAGAGAGTCGGGTGTGGGGTCGGTGGTCTTGGGCTCAGTGGCGGCGGAGATGGGGTTCGTGGTCTCTCCAGTGGCTGCTGTGCTGGAAACATCAATGGAAACATCCAGGAGGCCTGATTCGGTATTCGGGTAGGCTCGTATATCTTTCAGATGGACCCAGGATGTGTGGTCCTCCAGCTTAGCAGCTGTTGCTGACAGGGCTTCTATCTTGAAGGGCCCAACGTAGATGGGGTCTCGCCAGGTTTTGTGCGTGTAATAACGCCGATGCACTAGATCGCCCACTTTGTAAGGGAAAGACTGCCGTTCTGGAGGATTTTGGCGGAGCTGATTTCTGGGTATACAGTGTGGTGGTTGTGAACAATCGCGTGCATAATGACCGTATTGCTGACAGCGGTAGCACATGACATCGGGAAAGCGGTCAGGACTAGGCCGGGAACGGTAGTCTCTGGGTCGTCTATTGGAATCAGGGGGCCCCCGTGGGGGACCTCGCTGAGGTTGAGAGCGGCGACCGCGTTCTTCAGGGTAATCAGTTCTACGGTCTGGGTGGTAGGGCCTTGGGCCCTGATTTCGGGCGTTATTGTCATAGCGTTGGTCAGCATACATAACAATAACAGGGGGAGAGGTCTCCGGGGTATTGGTATCAGTGTCAGAGCTCTTAGAGGCTCTTTTATCTTTGAGGTCTTCAGTCTGCAATACGTCTAGATTAGTACGTATTGTTTTGCGATTTTGCTCATCATCTTGTTTGCTTTTTACAAACCTTCTACAATGGTGAAGGATATGTTCGCGAATTTTAGGCCATTTTTCAAGTTGGAGACCCACTGTGTTCTCCAGCTTATTTCTAATCTCCGTAGGTAAGGTACCCTTAAGCAAATGGTAAAACACTGGGAGGGCATTATCGGAGTCGAATTTCTCCTCCGTCTCTTCCTTAAAGAGGTCTTGGAGCCTGAGTAAGTAAGCTTCAATAGGCTCTGAATCCATTTCCCATCTCTGAGAAGTGATAACTGAAAAATCTTTGAGGGCCGGATATATGGTCCGGATTTCCTGAAATACTTTGGTCTGAATCTCTGTCAATGGGTTGCCATCATATTGGGTGTCAGTTACAAATTTAGCATAGCCTGATTGAGTAAATATATCGGTAACGCTAGCGTGTGGGGTTCTGCCTAGAAGCGCTTTCATATCGCCGACTGACAGAGTGGTACCCAGGGTAATGTCTTGTAATTTCTTTAACCATCGGTTGCCTCCCATTGCAATATCTGGGAGTTGTAGTATGAGGCTATTTAATTCAACAGCTGAAAGTGGTGTGTACTCCGTATGAGGAACACCACCTGACATTTTATTTAGCAGGGGAAAGAGTTTTGCTTTCTCAAAGGGTTTAATCAATGAAGATGTAAGAAGATCGATTGATGCGGTTGGGGGAAATTGATTCTCGTACTTTTTCCAAACCTGAAGACCCTGGATTAGATAAAGGGTTGTTTTCTGATCCCAATGGGGGTCAGGGTGGTCATAGATAAGATCTCGCACCAGCGAGAGCTTGTCAGACCGCAAGGATCCTTCACGTGGGAAGAGGGCGGACTGGGGCTGGAGCGCCTCAGACCATCCTGCAAGATTATCAATCCATGGCTGAACATAATGCCATGAGTTCTCATGTAAGGCAACATATTGGGCAGGTGTGCTAGGACTAGATAAGATAGGTTCTGTACTGATATTCAGACCTGTAGAGTGACGGGGACTGTCAATGACTGCAAGGCAGCGACTAGATCCCTCATTAGTAAGATAACTTTGAGGGTGGCGCTGTCTGGTATGATGAGAAATAACATCATGTTGTTGGGGTATGTCGGATTTTGATATAGCAGATGCGGTAGTATCCGGGAGTGCTGAAATGGACTTACGTAAGGAACGAAGTCCTTCTGAAACGAATGCGAGGTCATCTCCCATACTGGCCAATGTATGACCATATTGCATAGGTCGTTCTCCAGTGGGGACTGGGGTAGTAAGGGGAAGAGCCTTAGGGAAAGTGAGACGAGGTGAATCGCTATCTTGAAGAGAGGAAAAATCGAGTATCGGAGGAGGCTCGTTTCGAATATCCTCCATGTCAGATTTCGTTGGGAGTTGTTGTTTTAAAACTTCCCATGCTTCTTCTAATGGGGAGGGTCTAACCTTTGGTCGCGCACCCAATTGATCCCATCTAGGAGGAGTAGAACACTCAGGTTCTAAAGTCGGCATGGAAGGGTTCACTGGAACAGGGGGCGCTTTAATGAAACCCCGATCATAAAGTTCCTGACAAATAGCCCGTGTCTGTGTAGCAGGACTACATGGAATGAAGCCCATCTGTCGTAACTGAGACAGGATAGGGTAATGCATGGATGCGGGAGGCAAGGAACCAGTTTGGACAGAGGAGTCCAAATGTGGCGGCGGAGGTGATGTCTGAGTTGAATGTCCCATGTATGGGTAGGTAGCCGTTTGAGTAGTCATGTGTGAGGTCAATCCTGATCCTGGCACAGAACAGGTGGAGGTCTGGGCAGCCGCATCAATCTGACTGATGTCTGTGTGATGGATAGTGACCGGAACCGATGGGTTCTGGACACAAGGGTAATGTTCAATAATGGGGGGGGGTATGTCAATCTCATAACCTCCAATAGTACGATAGACATGAGGTTGTGGAGTTAGCGTTTGGGTAGTTGCTTGCATCGTTGGGACAGTTATAGCAGCGGGCGACTGAGTAACAGTCTGAGCCACTGGTATTGTTGCCGGGGTTACGGGCGGCTGAGTTGGTGCCGACCCCTGGGACATAGGGAGAGGGTTCTTTTGAGATGGAAGAGGAGATAGATCAACAACACCAGCAATGTGCACAGTGGTAGGTGGGTCAAATATCATAGGGGCAGGAGATACCACAGGCAGCGGGGGTGTCGCCGTCTGTGATCCTTGAGATGAGGAGGTCTCTGTCTGGGATCCCTGAGAATTCTGTAGGTGAGGATTTGTGACAGGTTTATCACAATATCCAGGGGGTATTGGGGTATATCCCACTGCACATGGTAGCAGCTTAGTAGTGCTTACGGCGGCAGCTGCGTCGTAAGGTGGTGGGGCGGTAGGCGTTACTGGATCTTGGTAGGGGGCTTGGTCGCAATCGGACTTACCTAAACTCCTATCGTTCTGGTTTTGTGCAATAAGTATGAATTTATTAATGGCAGCTAAATGTTTATCCCTAGATTTTCCTGTTTTGTGGGACTCATTGTAGCAGACCAAAGCTTGGAGTTTGCCCTGATCAAATGAGCCCTTTGATGGCCATTCCAGTCCTTGATCCTTAGCGGACCAACCGGTATGCCAGGTTTGACATAAGCGGGTAAGTTCTTTTCTATCAGCGGGAAAGAAATTAAGGACTCTTTCCAGGGGACTAGGGGATGAGGAGGGGGACATAGTGGGATCTGAAATAGGGGGAAGACAATCCACATAGGAACTCATAGAAGAGTGTAATCAATATAATGCAATATCTATAAGTGAGATGGGTCAAGTCAAATTTCTGAGATGTATAATAGGGGCCACTAAAGTATACAAATAAGAACGTGCAAGGGAAAATTACTTAAACAAAAACATGCATCATGCGTATACAAAACACTGTTATACTCACGCGTCTTCAAGAGCGTCCCGGTGACGGAACCTAGAACAGAAATTACTAATTGGCGGAAAGCTCAATGCTTTTGCCGCAGGTTACATGAATAGGGAAATGGAAGTAACAGGATAAAATAGTGCTAATGTGAATAGTGTCAGCATTTATATATTTATACTACTCTACCCCTAATTAATAAAAACTACTCTCCAGAGTGTGCTTCTAAAGGCATAAAGAAACCCCGTTTCCCTGCCTGCCAAGAGCAATCCACGTTACTTGGCCATGAGCTCCGGCTCATGATAGAGCCCCTAAAAAAGGGACATTGCAACCATTCCCAAAAAGAACTCAATAAACCAGCGAATAAGGTCTCAGGAGTCGAAGAGCAGCGGTCCAATGGGTTTCCGCTGGTTCGGGCATCTCACGCGACTAACCACCCCGATGGGCCTTTAAAACTTTGGTGGCATCCACTCAACAAAGCATGTAAAAATCTTATGGCTAGGCAGCATCTCACATACAGCATCCACATACAGCATCTCACATAACCTAACCGTCCTAAAAAGAATTTATGGTTAGGCGGCATCTCACATTACCTAACGGTCCAAAAATATGGAAAAGCCCTCGTCAACTAGTCCAAACTCGCAACGAAAAGCCTCAGACGTCTCTATATTGCTCCCGCGCTCATCTGTACTAGGTAACGCATATGTGGGCAATAATGCCGAATCCGCAGGCCACTCCGAAAATGGAATGGAAGTCTGCTTTAAATCTAATAATTGAGATACCGTCATCCATTGAAGGATTTGTGGCCCTCAAATGGATGTAAGTCCCGGACATCGGTATCAAACCCAATAGTTATAGCGTGACACTGATATACAAGAAAATAGAAATAAAAAGCAGAATAAAAATATAGCCTATCCCAGGGAAGAGCCCCTGAAACAAACTACAAAGATAGTAAAGATAAAATAGATATAATAAAAAAAGGAAATTAAAAGAAAGATTTGTAACACTGAACATATGTAAGCTCTTGGGGGATGGTACCATAAAAGAGTCACTAGACAATAGATTTTCTATTAAATAATTCATAAGAAGGGAACTCAAAAGCATTAAAATAAAACAAATACGATACAAAATAAAATCATTCACACTGTTGTGCTGCATACACAGACATAAAAGTCTGAAACAAGAGTGACACACGCAAAATAGGAGAGTAGGTGGGACCTAGCGAGGGAGAAAAAAAAATGATTTTGATGGACAAGCAGAGCGAACCAATGAACAAACGACTTAGTATGTTCCCCATATCAGAGGAAGAAAAGCCGTACAACAAAATAGGAATATCAAGTAAATCATACAAAGAAGCTAGAGAACCGGCAACTGAATTATCAAAAGATAAGTGATTTAAAATAATATGTACCAATACATAAGAATATCATCATGCATGCTGAGAAAATGTGCCATAAAACAAGGTTAAACTTGCAGAAAACTGAAGATATGATTGAACTGAAAACAATGCCGCACACCATTAATTTATAGAACTCGAACATAGTCTTGCAATCTTAACTAAAAATGAAAATCCAAGTTTTTCACCGCAGAGGTAATCAGTAGTTTAAAGTCTACCTTGCATCCTGAAAAGTTACGGGCAAGCTAGATTCCGGAGTCAAAAAAAACATACAAAGTCATGTTTTCATGAAACTACATAACGGGTTATCACGTCAATTATCCCCTCACAGCTAAACTAATGCAGCATATGGTTGTCCTAATCCAAAAACGGACACACACAATTACTGTTAAAAATATCAATTCTAAATATAATAACAATAATCTACGGAGGGCCACACATTTAAATGTTACTACTTTTGATATGAGGGGCAATCGGAAGGAGGAAAATAAATAAATTATGTAAGAGGAGAGCATCAGAGAGGAGGGCAGGGAAGAAAATAAAAAGGTGCAAGAGTCGGTAGAGCACCAGAGAGGAGGGCCGTGAGGTGTATCCCAAGTATGGGGCGTCAAAGTGAGAGCCCAAAGCATATCCAAGACATAAATAAGGAAAATAAATGACAAATCTGAAGCATTAAGACTGTGAAGCAATAGAGCGGAACAGCTGACAGTAAGAGTGCTTAGCCAAGCATGCAAAACGAGCACAGCAGAAAAAGTCTGAGAGAGACGTGACGTTCACTGAAGGACCTTTAAACAAGCAACATAATATTTTCTTGTATGGCTGACATCCTATGTATCGGAGGAAGGAAAAAATTAAAGATAAATATATAGACTAATTTTATTAAAGTAAGACGAGTTGTAGATTAGTGTTATGAAAATGTAAAGAGTATAAGGGAGCAGCGAACCAGCACTGCCATCATGAAAGTAAAGCTTAAGAGTATTCGAGCACACACGTGTCTTCAAGAAAGAGCTTGTGTCTTATTAAAAATAAAGAACATAATACATATAGGGAAATAAAGTAGGAAAGTAGGTTGAACGCATGGCTGGGAAACAATACTATACAGCCTTTTTAATAGGACATCAGCACAATATGAAATCATGTAATAAAAAAAAACGGCAGCTTCGTAACAGCAAAACAAAACATGTGGTTAAATATGCCACGGGCATCCTGGAACGCTATCGGTTAGACGTTCTACAGGAAATAGATACATATCAATCATAGCAAGGAAAAATGTGACAATCTTGCGGATTAGTAAGACATGTATCTCTACAAGGCAAAATAAATGTTACAGATCCAACAGTAAACGAACACGATTACAGTTCAGAACTGAAATCATGAAGTATTAAAGCAAAATATTAACATAATGAGATGGGGGGGGGGCCATGCAAATATACATAATAAAGTACATGTGCCATCAATTACCCATTATACTAAAAATAAATCTAAGAAGCATCATCGGGCATGCGAGAGGGAAACCAAAGCAGAGGAAAGAAGGAGAAAGCCAGGTTTTGAAGGGACCGTACAATAATTTTCTGTTTGAAGGGGAAATACATTTATAAAACCTTGTAAGCACGTTGTGAAACATGGTAAGGTCTATTAAGCTGTCAATTATAGCGTACAGGGAAAAAAAGAAAAAAACTTGTCTCGGGGTTTAAATCAAGCCTCAGAAACGCAGTGAAAAAGCATGAAACTATCAGTCAGTCTATTGTGTTAGGGAAAATGAAATGAGATAGAAGGAAACGCCCACAAGTCAAAGCAGTGCGAGCAGAAACAGGTGCTTCCTACAGTTATGAGAAATAAGAAGGGCAGAGTAGTCTCACTGAAAAATCAGACGGAGTTAAGAGACATATAGAAAGATGTAAAAGAGAACGGAGACACCCACGGACAACAAGGTGGAAAAGGGGAAATAAGAGTTACTACGCAGTTTTTATTAAAGAGAAAGAAATGTGCATAACAGTTGAAGAGATTGCAAAGAATCATTAGATTGAAACTATAAATCTTTCACAGAAGGACTGCGATAGAGTTTCAAGCATGCGTGATTAGGAAACCAAAGCGGAGGTTTCAGTGCAGCGTTAAGAAAATGAGCCGAAGTATTTTCACAGGGCCGAGAAAAATAGACAGGCTGAAGTGTGTAAGCAGGAAGAAGGGGGGCTGTGGGCTGTTAGAATGAAAGCATAGTTCACAGGACACAAAGAACAGAATGATTTGTAGGGAGACATATAAGGTTTCAGGGAAGTGCAATGCACAAGGGTTCTGGCAACAGTAAGGACACATGATTATAAACAAATAGGGATGGCAAAGAACGTAAGGAACATAAACTTCAACATATACTGGATAGGCTAGAGAGACAAGGGGAGGACAGAGACTTAAGACACGAAATGTCAAGGCGTTAGGCTAAGAATAGCCGGCATAAGACCGCGTAATGACAATCGTGGTGAAATAAGAAAAAACAACCAGCATCTGCTAGGCTAGGTCGCCCTGCCCAGAACCGAGATGCCATTCATACCCTTTCATACACCAAACACTCAAAAGTGACAGTATATAGATGAGGAAGAAGAGAGGACATATAGGGTGGTTATCAGATGGACAGAATGACAAAAGGACAGGAACCAAAAGAACAATAGTGCCAATCCAGCGCAGGAGAATAAGGCATGCAGGGAACAGGGGAAGAAGGCAGAAAAATGGAAGAGTATTAGAGTGAGGGGTGGGGAAAAAAAAAGGAGAACGGACAGAATAATAGTGCCCAATACCCCTCAAGTGGGCAATGTCCGTGAGAGGCAGAAGGAGAAAGAAGAAGACATTGAAAAGGGAAATATGAGAGAAAAAGAGAAAGTAAAATAAAGTGACAGAAAGAAAACAGTGAACATTGAACGCACAAATCAAGTATCCCCTCTTGCGTTCAAATGGCGTTCAAGAAGGGCTGCGAGAACGGTCAGCGATCGGCGGGTCACCACTGTTTAATCAGACCTCTTTTAGACCCCTTCTCGACCCCTCTACACGGAGGGGTAAAGAGCGTTAGCTCATCCAAAAGGGTTTGAATTGTTTCCCTAACCTCCAGGGTTACCCCGTCCCATGGGGGTCTGTTCTGGGGAGGCATCAGCTGCCGCAATTCAAACCTGATCCCCATGACCACTGCTTTCTGTCTATCTGGATCTAGGTGTATCCTGGGCCATTTATGTTCCCACATATATATTTCTAATCTACTCTTTCTGGTCCAGTCCGTGTAGTTTATTTGTGTATAGTAGATAATAAGGAAAGAGTACATATAATACAATATGTAGGAATAAAGACAAGGATAGTTTTCTGGAATAAGATCTTATTTATTCTTACCAAGATAAAATCTTCAGTTTAATACATACATCTGGGTTCAAATGCACAGAGCTCTGCCGTCGGTCAAGTGCTGAAGAAGCTTCTAACTTTTCTGTCTGAATGTTAACTCTTTTATAGGCACAGATCTCAATGGCAGTACCTATTTTTTTTCATCTTGTTGGCCAATATCTCTGTACCAATTTTTTTCCTTTTCCGGCAGATGGTCATTTGTACTTTTTTGTAACATCTTGTACCAACTCTTTCCTGTTCTAGTTATTTTGAAACATTTCTTTTCCGCCCAGGTGTCCATCTGCACCCAACTGTCTTTTCCGGTAAACATCTCTTGCTCTTGCTATTTCAAAACCTTGTACCATTTCCGTTACCCTGAACATCTTATTTTTATTTTTTTATTGTTTCCAAACTGTCTTAATACTAGTATACCAGTTTCACAATCTATTTTTATATAATCTTATGACCTGTGTGCCATCCTATAGAAATACAAGCTTGATTTTACAAACCATTTTTATCTATTATTCTATCATCATATATGCTATATTCAATTTGTAATTAGTTTCAGGTTTTATTAAGACTTCATCATATAGTCCTGCATTTGCAGGTTCTCAATTGTTATGCCATTAGTGGGTTATCAGGCCTAGTCAAGGCTTCTCTGCTGACCAAAGTCCTGTAACCTGGCTTACCACCATTCCAGTGGATACTCTAGCTCCAATCCATATTAACACTACATTTCCTTATAAAAGTAGGCACTTTTATTGGAACTTTGATATAGGAGTGGAGGAGTAGCCTAACGATTAGTGCAATGGACTTTGATCCTGGCAACCTGGGTTCGATTCCCACTGCAGCTCCTTGTGACTTTGGGCGAGTCACTTAACCCTCCATTGCCCCAGGTACAAAAAGCTTAGATTGTGAGCCCTCTAGGGACAGAGAAAGTACCTGCATATAATGTGTACAGAGCTGCATATGTCTAGTAGCGCTATAGAAATGATTAGAAGAAGTCACGGTTATAAAATTACCCCTTATATAGCAGATGATATTCATGAGCTAATTTTTCTGGATTTGTTTTAGATCAAGTCTCTGCTTGTTATCTTATAAAGGGATAGTTTAGCTATATTGTTTATATTGCTGGGTTGGGTGCCAGGTTATTTATTTTTATTGCTGTTGTAGAAGAGGATTATTTAAAGGCACTTATTTTCGAACTCGGGCTTTTTGTCTCCAGTTCAAAGAGAAGAAAATGAAGACCCTTAAGACACAAGGAGAGGGGCAAATCAATACCAACATTGGCTTAAAGATCCCAAAGCACTGGGAGAGGATTAAGGTACTACCAGCATTGGCAGAAGACACCAAATTCTCTAGGCACAGGGCAACGAATCATCAAGAGAGTTAAGTGAAGGTCAATGTTTTAAGGAAATTAGTGTCAGCCTGTATGAAAGGAGCAAGGAGTATCTGATTGTCTTCACAGACAGAATTGCCTGGAAGATTCTGATGGCAAGTATCTACTCTCTGTTGCATGGGAAGAAATATAATAGGACCTGTTCTTTGAAAGGAAGATCAGAATGCAACTTAAGAATTCATCTTGGCGTTCACAATGAATTACCATGGACCGGTTCCAAACACGGAAGAAAAAATAAATAAAAATAGAATACAGAAATAAAATCAAAAACAGACGACACAAAAATAATAATAAAACTTTGAATTAGGGTGATATGACTTGACACAGCTGTGTTTCGGCCCAACTGGCCTGCGTCAGGAGTCTGTTACACCATGTACATATTCTCTGGTTGTATCAATATTTATGTGAAGAATGTTCTGTCAAACGATACCTTATTGCAATAACTCAACATTTAAAAAGGCTGTGTGCACAATCTTGCAACAATCGCTATGGAGAACTGTGGCTGGAAAACGTCCAACTGGAGTAGCTGCAAATCAGCCTCTCATCCAGTTGGGCCGAAACACTCATATCACCCTAATAAATTCGAAGTTTTATTATTATTTTTGTGTCTGTTTTTGATTTTATTTTTGTATTCTATTTTTATTTATTTTTTCTTCCTTTTTTGGTGTCATCTTCGCTGTTTTTGGCAATTGTTTTTTTTGCGAAGACTGGTTTCTTCTGTGTTTTGGACAGATACTATTCAAGGTCAGGTATACACAAAAGGTAGCACATACGAGTTCATCATGTTGGGCAGACTGGATGGATCGTGCAGGTCATTCTCTGCCGTCATCTACTATGCTACTATGTTAAACAGCAATAAAATAATACCTTCTTCCTCTATTGTGCAATTAATTTTACACCATCCATCACTTTCTCACCTTTTTACTTTGCTCTTGTTCAGAATGCTTGGCAGTCACACTTTTTTTCTTTTCTTCTTTCATTCTTGCTTCAAGCTTAAAAAAAAAAATAACTTTAACAATTTTATATTCCAACACAATGACATATGTAGCTAGTGTTTTAAAAATCAAGAAAAAAAAAAAAAATATATATATATATATATATATTAGGGCTTTTGTGTGATGGCTTGCTGCCAATGGTAAAGCAATGGGGCACCGTTTGTTTACAGCATATGCTGTTCGTAAATCAAAAGCACTGTAGAGGGACTTATGGGCTTGGAGATGAAACTATAGTCCCAGCAGTGAGCCCAAAAAGAAAACTATTCAATGCCACAGATGTAGTGAACCCAAAAAGAAAACTATTCATTGCCAGAGATGTGGTAAAAATCAGTAGCCTAGTACAATTTAAAAAAAGGTCTGGACCAGTTCATGGAACACAAGTCCATAACTTGGGGAAAATCTACTGCTTATTCCTGCAATAAACAGCATGGAATCTATTACTCTTTTACTATTAACCTATTACTTGTAACCTGGAGTGGCCATTGTTGGAAACAGGATACTGGGCTTCATGGATCTTCAGTTTGGCAATGTTTATGTACTTACAAAGACAATGCTTGCTTTTGTGGCCTTTTATTTCTTTGTCTTTTATTGGTCATTTGATAAGTACATAAGTATAAGTAATGCCACACTGGGAAAAGACCAAGGGTCCATTGAGCCCAGCATCCTGTCCACGACAGCAGCCAATCCAGGCCAAGGGCACCTGGCAAGCTTCCCAAATGTGCAAACATTCTATACATGCTATTCCCAGAATTCTGGATTTTTCCCAAGTCTATTTAGTAGTGATTTATGGACTTGTCCTTTAGGAAACCGTCTAATCCCTTTTTAAACTCTGCCAAGCTAACCGCCTTCACCACGTTCTCTGGCAACGAATTCCAGAGTTTAATTATGCGTTGGGTGAAGAAACATTTTCTCCGATTTGTTTTAAATTTACTACACTGTAGCTTCATCGCATGCCCCCTAGTCCCAGTATTTTTGGAAAGCGTGGACGCTTCACATCCACCTGTTCCACTCCACTCATTATTTTATATACCTCTATCATGTCTCCCCTCAGCCGTCTCTTCTCCAAGCTGAAAAGCCCTAGCCTCCTTAGTCTTTCTTCATAGGGAAGTCGTCTCATCCCCGCTATCATTTTCGTTGCTCTTCGCTGCACCTTTTCCAATTCTACTATATATCTTTCTTGAGATGCGGTGACCAGAATTGAACACAATACTCAAGGTGCAGTCGCACCATGGAGCGATACAACGGCATTATAACATCCTCACACCTGTTTTCCATACCTTTCCTAATAATACCCAACTTTCTATTCGCTTTCCTAGCTACAGCAGCACACTGAGCAGAAGGTTTCAGTGTATTATCGACGACGACACCCAGATCCCTTTCTTGGTCCGTAACTCCTAACGTGGAACCTTGCATTACGTAGCTATAATTCGGGGTTTTTTTCCCCACATGCATCACCTTGCATTTGCTCATATTAAATGTCATCTGCCACTTAGCCACCCAGTCCCCAGTCTCGTAAGGTCCTTCTGTAATTTTTCACAATCCTGTCGCGAGTTAACGACTTTGAATAACTTTGTGTCATCAGCAAATTTAATTACCTCGCTAGTTACTCCCATCTCTAAATCATTTATAAATATATTAAAAAGCAGGTTGCTGTTTATAGCTGAAGAATTAAGAATAGTGCTTCCCATAATAATGGTGGCACACAGAAGGAAGAGCAGTCACATGGCCCAGAATAAGCATGAGGCCAAAAGAGGAACGAAGCCTGCAAATACTACTACTACTACTACTATTTAGCATTTCTATAGCGCTACAAGGCATACGCAGCGCTGCACAAACATAGAAGAAAGACAGTCCCTGCTCAAAGAGCTTACAATCTAATAGACAAAAAATAAATAAAGTAAGCAAATCAAATCAATTAATGTGAACGGGAAGGAAGAGAGGAGGGTAGGTGGAGGCGAGTGGTTACAAGTGGTTACGAGTCAAAAGCAATGTTAAAGAGGTGGGCTTTCAGTCTAGATTTAAAGGTGGCCAAGGATGGGGCAAGACGTAGGGGCTCAGGAAGTTTATTCCAGGCGTAGGGTGCAGCGAGACAGAAGGCTCGAAGTCTGGAGTTGGCAGTAGTGGAGAAGGGAACAGATAAGAAGGATTTATCCATGGAGCGGAGTGCACGGGAAGGGGTGTAGGGAAGGACGAGTGTGGAGAGATACTGGGGAGCAGCAGAGTGAATACATTTATAGGTTAGTAGAAGAAGTTTGAACAGGATGCGAAAACGGATAGGGAGCCAGTGAAGGGTCTTGAGGAGAGGGGTAGTATGAGTAAAGCGACCCTGGCGGAAGATGAGACGGGCAGCAGAGTTTTGAACCGACTGGAGAGGGGAGAGGTGACTAAGTGGGAGGCCAGCAAGAAGCAGATTGCAGTAGTCTAAACGAGAGGTGACAAGGGTGTGGATGAGGGTTTTGGTAGAGTGCTCGGAAAGAAAGGGGCGGATTTTACGGATGTTGTAAAGAAAGAAACGACAGGTCTTGGCGGTCTGCTGGATATGAGCAGAGAAGGAGAGAGAAGAGTCAAAGATGACCCCAAGGTTTCGAGCTGAGGAGACAGGGAGAATGAGAGAGCCATCAACAGAAATAGAAAACGGGGGGAGCGGGGAGGTGGGTTTGGGGGGGGGAAAATGAGAAGCTCGGTTTTGGTCATATTTAATTTCAGGTGGCGTTGAGACATCCAGGCAGCAATGTCAGACAAGCACGCTGAAACTTTGGTTTGGATGCAAGGTGAGATATCAGGGGTAGAAAGGTAGATTTGGGAGTCATCAGCATAGAGATGGTAGGAAAAGCCATGGGATGAGATTAATGAACCAAGGGAAGAAGTGTAGATAGAAAAGAGGAGGGGACCAAGAACAGAACCCTGAGGTACGCCGACAGGCAGAGGGATAGAAGTAGAAGAGGATCCACCAGAGTGAACACTAAAGGTGCGGAGGGAGAGGTAGGAAGAGAACCAGGAAAGGACAGAGCCCTGGAATCCAAGTGAGGACAGGGTATCGAGAAGTATGCTGTGATTGACAGTGTCAAAAGCAGCGGAAAGATCAAGAAGAATGAGGATGGAATATTGACCTCTGGATTTAGCCAGTAATAGGTCATTGGAGAAAAGGGAATATGTGGGAAAAGGGAAAATTAGGTTCTTACCGTGATAATTTTCTTTCCTTTAGTCATAGCAGATGCAGCCATTACAGATGGGTAGTGTCCACCAACCAGCAGAGGGAGATAGAGAGCACACTTTTTTCAGTGCCTCATACCAACTTGCTCCACTGCCTCTCTTCAGTATTTGAAGCTTCCAAAGCAGTATGGCAAACCACAATGGGAATAACATGAGCTTTCCTCACAGCGAACGATGGCCCTACAACAAAGGGCATTAACTCAGAATGGAGGGAATGAAACATCCTCCCAGAGGGCATAAACTCATCCTCCACTGAGACATAACTGGAGGGAATAAACTCATCCTCCAAAACATGAAACTGGAGGGAATTAAGTCATCCTCCTTTAATTGAACAAGAATCCTGAAGACTGTTTTCCGACTTTCTCCCAAGGATGGAATCTCCCGGAAACATGAACAGAACCTGAAATAGATTTACAGCAGATAGCATTCAGACAGGGAGGGATCATGGCTGCATCTGCTATGACTAAAGGAAAGAAAATTATCACGGTAAGAACCTAATTTTTCCTTCCTTGTCATCAAGCAGATGCAGCCATTACAGATGGAATGTATCAAAGCAATCCCTAGATAGGGTGGGAACAAGCGACACCACGCACCAGCACTTGCGCTCCAAAATGTGTCTCTCTCCTGGCAGCCACATCCAGCCTGTAATGTCGGGCAAAAGCGAGCTTAGAAGCCCATGTTGCTGCACTACAAATCTCTTGAAGAGAGAGTGCTCCAGTTTCAGCCCAAGAAGAGGAAATTCCTCTAGTGGAATGCGCCTTAAAGGCATCAGGCGGAGGCCGGCCGGCAAGCAAATAAGCTGAAAAGATAGATTCTTTAAGCCAGCGGGCAATCGTGGCTTTAGACGCTGGAGACCCTCTGCGAGGACCTGATAGCAAAACAGATGATCAGAGGTCCTGAAAGAGTTAGTAACTCGCAGATACTGCAGCAGAGTCCTGCGCACGTTCATCAGGTGCAATTGCCCAAAAGATTCTGGAAACTCCTCCTCAACAAAGGAGGGCAAGAAAATAGGTTGGTTTAGGTGAAATGCTGAAACCACCTTAGGCAAAAAGGAAGGCACGGTCGAACCGTGACCCCGGACTCTGAAAACTGCAGAAAAGGGTCTCTACAGGACAGCACCTGGAGCTCTGACACCCGTCTCACCGAAGTAATGGCCACTAAAAAGATGGCCTTCAGTGTCAAATCTTTCTCTGAAGCACGCCGAAGCAGTTCAAAGGGAGCACCCTGATGGGCCTTCAGCACTAGCCCCAGGTTCCAATCTGGACAAGGTGCACACACGGGAGGACGGAGCCGAAGCACCCCTCTAAGAAACCGTGCCACATCCGGATGAGCAGCTAAAGACACGCCTTCAACCTTGCCATGCAGGGAGGCCAACGCTGCCACTTGCACCCGCAGGGAATTATAGGCCAAGCCTTTTTGTACATCATCCTGCAAAAAGTCCAGAATCGGCGAGACAGGAGCCCGCAGGGGTGTGATCTCTTTGGCAGCACACCAGACTTCAAACTGGCGCCAAATCCTGGCATAAGCCACGGAAGTGGAACGCTTGCGGGACTGCAGGAGAGTGGTAATTACTTTATTGGAATAGCCTCTGCCTCTCAATTGCGCCCTCTCAATCGCCAGGCCATAAGACCAAATAGGCCGGCGTCCTCCATGGTCACCGGACCCTGTGACAACAGGTTGGGAACCAGAGGTAACTGAAGGGGATCCTCTACGAGCATCTGTCGGAGGTCCGCATACCAAGGCCTCCTGGGCCAATCCGGGGCGACGAGAACCACTTCTCCTGGATGCAGCCGAATCCGCAGGAGCACTCGCCCTAAGGGCCATGGAGGGAACACATACAGTAGGCCCGGAAGCCAGGGTTGAGCCAAGGCATCCAACCTCGCTGCGCGAGGATCTCTCCGTCTGCTGAAGAAGCACGGGACTTTGGCATTGGTGCTTGTCGCCATTAAGATCCATCACAGGCTTGCCCCACTTGGCACATATCTGCAGGAACACTTCGTCTGCAAGTTCCCACTCCGCTGGATCGATCTGATGCCTGCTTAGATAATCGGCATGCACGTTGCTCT